>NW_010185577.1:35707-56192 GCF_000695765.1 Mesitornis unicolor | reverse complement strand
TGCAAACTTGCTGAGGGAGCACTCAGTCCCTATTCTGAACTTCTTTGGGTTCACCAGAATAATCTCCATAACCCTGGATACCTCAAAAAGAAATAATCACAGCCTCCTTGGTCTTCCTTGTAGGTATAATGCTGCCCAAAGTCGTTCTGGGACTGACCTGGTGGACAGATTCCTCCTTATCTTTGTATGACCTGTCCCCGCATCAGAGCTGGCTGCTGTCTGCTTAGCAGGGAGAGATTTATTATCATTAAGAAACTATTTCATTGCTCTTTAGCTTCTTAAAGTGACTGCGAGGAAGGTGAGATCTGTAGATCACTAAAGAATCATGTATTTGATTAAGAAACTTTTTTCATTAGTTTTGAGGATGGGAGTATGTGATGGTTATGACAGCTTTGTTCTGCTTTCTTAGTGAAGAGAAATCCTCCTTTCTGTGTTGTCTATGTTTCCACAAATTCATACATTGTTTTAGAAAAAGGGATCAATGAATGTTGTCACCTATTTTTTTCCTGTATAACCTAACAGAAGACTTCTCTGGAAAATGTGTTGAACTTTTCTTAGCTCCTACTAAGAAAAAATATAATCACCACACACTTAAATCCTGGATACTTTCATATTTTTGCACGTGGAAAACATTATTACAGTTTTATAACGGATCATACTGAGGTTTTCAGAGAATAGGGAGATTCATTCATCATTTTGTTGCCAACAAAGAGTGTATCATTCGGCAAAGCCTGAACTGGGTTGAGACAGTTATGCTGCCCCTTTCTCCCCTCTCAATGTGGCCAACTTGTCATCATATCTACAGGACAGTACGTGCTGGGTACACTTTTGGTGTACGTTACCATTATTCTAAGAATAATCTCTGCAAATGTGGCATTTTTGTAATTATACGTCTGGAATAAGCATAGTAAGAGGAGAATGAGGAGTGACGCAGCTCTCCCCCTCTGTTGGCTGTGTGAGTCTCATGAAAGGATTTGAACTTTACTTAAGTGGCATCTATGATCTTCCAACTAATTCACCATGGTGCAAATCCATCATCTGCTGGTTTGGGGCCCATAATTAAGGGCTGCTTAGACATAGTCAGGAACAGAGGTGAAGCTGTAGGATACGGCTGAATGGAAAAGAATTAAAGACCTGACTAATGTTTTTCAGCATCTGGAGAGTGTATGTTGGAAATACGCATTTGATTATTCACTACTGCTTGTAATAAGGGAATCTTGCACACCAAAACCACTTTAAAATGAAGGGCATTTTGATAGAAAAAGACTACAATATCTGTCCTACATGTGTATCTGTGAGCTAGCAGTAAGCGGGATATAACCAAGGGAACTGGAATGATGCCATGCTGCTCCTGTTAGCCAAATGTGAGTGACAAAGAAAAGTAGAAAGCATCAGTATACAAAAATAAAACAGTGGTAATATTTAGCATTTTTATAATAAATAGATTTAAAAGCGCACAAACAGAAAAACTGGTTTATTACTATGATGCTTACTTCTCTATCTACATGAATCTGTCCTTTTCTGTTTGCATCTTAATCATATTCTTTCTTAGTCTCACTGCTTTCTTTCCTCCTTTCCTTAGGCAAAGCTTGGAGATGAAATTCTTGACTACAGGGATTTGGCTGCTCTTCCTAAAAATAAAGCCATCTATAACATTGACCGCCCAGATATGATCTCCTATTCTCCATATATCAGTTACTCTTCAGATGACAGGCATAGTTACGGGGAGGTACTGAAACATGGGTATCTTTTTTACTATGAATTTGAGATTTTATGTGCATCGTTAAATATGCTGCCAAACACTCTTAAACTTGTGCATAATTTAAAAAAAAATTACAACTTCAGTTGAGTTATGCCATCCATTCATTCACAAGGCAATTTAGCTTTCCAAAAACAAGTGAGATGTTCATTTAACTTTTTTTTAGTTTGTGGAAACGAAAACATTTCTTTCCATGATCATTTTTTAAACAGATGACATGTAATTAAACACTGTTTTTCCATGAGAGGAGTTCTACATGCATGCAGTAGGAAACAGGAGTCATTGCTAATGCAAAAATCAGAAGCGAAGCCAAATGTCTTTCATGATTTTAAATTTTTTTTTGAAGTGTACCATGTTATTTTGATAACACAACAAAGGTGTCGCTTTCCTATGCACAAATTTCTTTCAACTTTCCCTTACTAAAGTTCATCCTCATGTTGTGCATGTATTTCAACCTATTCATATGCAGAGCTAATATTACACAGCTTGCGCTAATGAAATCTGATTTAACATAATCCTACTAATACTAGTTCTGGTTTTTGTGAAGCATATTTTTACATAACTCTTGTCATGCAAGTTAGCTTTTCTTCCCTAACCATATCTAACTTTTGTTTGAATTTCTGATTTCTTTTATTTTTAGATACTTTTTTACAAATCAAACCTCTTATATATACTACATATGTTATCAATATATATATGGTCTAGAATGGAAGTTTGCATTGTTCTCTATAGGTGTAAGTGAATGGGTAGAAATAAATACTATAAATGATAGCTGCACTTTATAATAGCCCCAGTCCTGCTATCAGTTACACCTTTTACACTTAATCTGCTACTGAAGTCTCAGTGCAGGGAAACTGCCCATCCTGGTGACAGCCCAGCTTTTGCTGGGACCCAGCGGCTGTGAACTGTGGGAAACTCAGTATCACACTTTCAGGAGTGGGATAGAAGGTAGTTGAAGTTGAGCTCTAAAAAAGCCCAACCAACCAAAGAAATAAAATCATAGCAAAGAGAGTATTGCTGCTGTCATCTGCTTTTAGTGGGTATCTCAGTGATGAGACCACAACAGAAGGGGGTTATTGGGACAACTGGAGTCATTGCCCTTTTCAGTAGATGTATAACTCATTAGAAGATAAAAGGAACCACATCAAAATGAGGACCTTTTCCCTTGGGGCTATAGGAGACACCTGCAGTGTTGATACCACCAGCTTAATGCTGTCTCAGGTAGGTCTGTGCTGATCTAGGCATTTATGTCAGCAAGACTCAGTGATATCTTATAAAATAAAAAGTTGGGTTCAGTCATCTGTTTCGAGGTGCCTAAACCAGAAGGGGATTTTGGGCTGTGCTTGCAATCCAACATACACATTTTCAAGATGTTCCAGATATCTACATCCTTGATATTGCCAGGGGAAAAAACTGTCACAGAGTCATAGAATATGTCAAGTTGGAAGGATCCCATAAGGATCATCGAGTTCAACTCCCTGCTCTTTGCACAACTAGCTAAACCTAGACCATGTGACTAAGAGTGTTGTCCAGGTGCTTCTTGAACTCTGACAGGCTTATGCTATTCCCTTGGAAGCCTGTTCCAGTGACCAATCACCCTCTGAGCAAAGAACCTTTTCCTAATGTCCAATCTGAACTTGCATTTCACATGGAAGACGAACTTCCAATGCAGCTTCATTCCATTTCCTCATGCCCTATGACAGGTCATCAGGGAGAGATCAGCACCTCCCCTTCCACTGCCCTCCTTGAGGAAGTTTTAGACTATGATGAGGTCACCCCTCAACCTTCTCAGAGCTGAGCTGAACAAGCCAAGTTACCTCAGCCACTCTTCGTAAATCTTACCCTCGAGACTTGCAGACATCTTGGTCGCCCTACTCTGGACACATTTTGATGTCCTTATATCGAGGAGCCCAAAACTGCACACAGTACTTGAGGTGTGGCTGCACTAGTGCAGTGTAGAGTGGGATGGTCACCTCCTTTGACCAGCTAGCTACGCTGTGCTTCACGCACCCGAGGACATGGTTGGCCCTTTTGGCTGCCAGGGCACACTGTTGACTCATACTCAACTTGCCATTAACCCAAACCCCCAGATCTCTTTCTGTGAGGTTGCTCTCTAGTCTCTAGTCCCCCAGTTTGTATTGTCTTCCAAATTTCATTATCCTTTGCTACACCTGCAGCTGCAATAATTTCAGTAGATTTCTGCTCAACTAACCAAGTTTAGCCTTTGATTTTGAAAGGAAATGAACAAACAGCAAATTTTCAAATTAAATAATATTTAATTAAAAATTAAATAGTACAGCTATTTTTCTTGCCCCTAAACCAGCCAGCTCTGAGCAGCAAAGTTCTAGGTGAGATTTTGGAGCTGCTTCAATGCAGATTTAACTAGGACTTGTGTATAGTTTCAGGCAGTTGCTTTAAATGTGTTTCCCTACTGGCAGCACTCTCTGTGGTACAGTACTGGCCTCCGCAGACTCCGAGGTTTTGTAGTAAAGAAATCAACAAAAGCTTTATATAAAATTATTTATATCTTATTCCTTATTTACTTCTTTAAAAACAAGTAAAAATTGCCCTAACTTAATTGACAGGTGCTTTTTTAACTGTATCATGTTGTACATGGATATTGATATTTTAAGAGTAGTTCTTCTCACAAGTAACATCATGCATGAATTTGTATCACTAATTTGTTGTGTGTTGCTGTTTGCAGTCACCTCAGTTGCTCTCTCCAACACCTACTGAGGTAATCCTCAATGCCTTTGTTCTCCTGTTCTGACCCGTTCTGTGATGCATAATCCTGGCCTTATTGATAACCAGAAGTGTCTGAAATGCGGGGTTTCCCTCCTGCCTCTTCAGTGCATGGGGGTTTATAATCTATGGTTTTTATAGTGTTACCTGTGTTGAATACATGCTCTGCTTCTGGATTGTCATCTGTATGCCTCTATCTCCACTGTCATCCATGTTTCTGCCTTCCAAAATAAAGGTTGTATTGTGGTCACTTCTTCAAGCTCTGCTAAATAAATTACATTCGGTTATATGATTTATGTTTACATTTAAAGTTGCCAACGTGAGTTGACTTGAATTAATGCTTGGCATAGTTTTCTGTTATTTTTTTCTTTTTATTTTTTTATTCCACAAATAGTTAAACTATTTATACTATTTGTGCACGCATACTGTTAAATCATTTGCACATACGTGAACTTCTAGGTCTTTGTTCTTTGATGTACGTTATGATCAAGTCCAGTCATTATTTCAAGAAACACCACCTTGGAAGCTGTGAAAGCATTTCACATAGTGTCCCAGGTAGTAACTCAATTACATATCACAGGCCTGGGTAATTTCTGCATCATCCCAATGTTATGATAAGAGAACTGTATTGCAAAATGTTGGTAATAGTGGAGAATTGTGAATTTTCCTTAACGATTGTAAATCATCAACTGTCACTATAAACATTGATTAAACAGGGAAGGTAACCAATAGAACTGTGATTTAATTGATAGTTTAAAAATAAAACCGTAGTCTATTTAGTATTGGATTTCATGAACTTGATTGACTGTTCCTTACAGAGACACAAAGTACAGAAAAGGTAAGGTCTGACATAATCAGTATGAAATCTTGGTGTTTTGAAAGATTGTAATAGTTTCCTTTAATTAACTATCAGTTAGCAAACAGTCCTACTCTTAAAGTCCAGAACAGACACTAGTATATAGGCTAGGGCTTTCATGGTTCGTGTTATGTGAATTCTCAAGGTTACCCGGCTTTGCCATTCATGCTCTCTTTCTCTAAAGAGCCTATGATCAGGTGCTGAGGCAACATCATCTGCAAACTTGCCACTAGTTTTGTTGCAGAGAGTTTTATTAGAGGAAAATTCCACTGTATTATGCAATTGGACATCTCATAGTCCACTAGCTAACATCATATGATATATAAATATTATTGCAAGACTTTCTAGACATTACTATACTGCTTGTAACTCATCACAAGGGTTAAAATGGATATTAAATAATGTAGCTACTTTGGGAGGGAAACATCTCAAACTGGGCATAGAGGGGTTGTTGGAAGAACGTCTATAGGATGCTGCATGCTTGGGAACTGATCAGTTGTTCTCCCTTTTATGTATAATTTCTTCTGATATTAAAGCAATAATGCTACTTACCATTATACAAAGCTAATTTTCCATTTTTGAAAATGCAATCTGGGCTGAGGTGGAAGAAACAGAGCACACAGCCAGAGGAGAAAAACTAATGATGGGAGAACATTGTACATCTCCCTAGAGTCAAGGATAATCCCAGAGAAGCCAAATGGAAAATTGTGTTCGTCTAACAATGAATGGATGGATATAATTAAGTTGTCCTGGTAGGAATCTGGGAGATGATGATGAGGCTAAATAGGATCTCCTCTGTGTTAAAATGATGAATGATCCTGTGGGAGTCACACAAATGCCTAAATATGGCCCAGGATTCATGACAATTGAATAACACCTGCTGTGGTATAGTGTATCTTCACTCAGTCCTACTAGAATAGGAGAGGGGGAAACATTCTTTGGAGTGGGACTTTCCGTAAGAGAACATCTGCAAGTTACATTGTTTTGTTCTAATTTGAAGTTAACTCAAGACAATTCTTGCTCATTTTAAAAGAAACAAGAAATCTGATTTAGCTTTTATATCTCATTTACGAAAATAATTTCCACATCTAATTCACTCAGTAATGTTTTTACTGTTAAGAAGACACACTGAGCAAATTGCAGTTGTAATTTAACTTGCTATGGAGAGTGAGGAGTTTGAAATTGGTTTTTAAGTGGTTAAAGCCAAGGTTTTAGTGGGAGGTGGGATGTATGACTTTGCACAATGCTGCAGTATTTATGCTGATGCTATATATGAGTGTTTGTATTGGTTACCTAGCTAGTAATGACCATGTTGTAATATGGTATGCTGGGCAATTTATATAGCAGACACAGTAATTTCTGTGATGTAATGAATGCTGGTTTTTGTGTTGTCTGTAACCATGATGCAGCCATTCATATGGGTACAAAGTGACCATAGTACTATCACGCTAACCTGATCTCATCTTCCACCCACCCATGTATGTTCAGGAAATTACACTGTCCTGAAGCAACACTTCTACAGTGTTACGTTCTTTTCAAATGATATTGTCATTTTAAATTCATGTATGTGTTGACTTTGCTGGGAACATGACCGTTCTCTGATACTTGGCAGAGCTCTTTTGGTCACACTGAGGTGGAGATGCTTACAGCTGAAAGCCACCTCATTTATTGGGATTGCATGGAGCAATATGACAGCATCAACTTTCATCTACGTGGCACAGAAACGTGCAAAATGGCATATTCTGCCTGTTTCAGAAGTTATTTCTCTTCGCTGATCTATATTTCCTCTCTTCCTCTCAGGGTGACCAAGATGACAGATCTTTCAAGCAGTACAGGACATCAAGTCCTAGCTCTGCTGGCTCACTGGGCTATGGTCGCTACACTCCAACCTCCCATTCTCCTCAACATTACAGCAGACCAGGTAATTGAAAAGCAGCTTTATTTATTCTCTGGATTTTTCCACTACATTGTCTTATGTTGTAAATAGGGTAGACTCCGGTAGACAGGTGTTTAAGGTGGAGTAGCAGTTCATTGCAGTCATTTATTTGCTGTGAACAAAGAGTCCCATGAGAAGAAAGGAAATAAGTGCTTGAGGAGGGAGCATCTAAGAAAACAAAAACAGTCAGCTAGAAAGATTGATTTTATGTACTTGTAAACAGAAGATAGAACAATTTAAAAGACTTAATACTGGTCCCATTCTGCCTGAAGCTACATATTCAATCCACAGCTCTTTCATGGTGTGGCATGGTAAAAGTGAATGCACATAAAGCCAAGATGGTGATCGAGTGATTTCATATCCCTTCTTGTACCACAGGGTTGTGATCCATGTCTCCTCTCCACAGTGCAAGAGCTGGAGGAGGGATGAGTGGTTCTAATGGCTGAATTTTGAAGGCCAAGTTGCTTTAGTTGAGAAGCTTACAGCAATGTTTATTGCAGCTTTGAGGCTCTTGTTGCACAGAGAGGAGGAATCGATCCCTTTTGATCATTGCATGGGTGCCCCATACAAAGGCTGGTTCATATTTGGGCATTATACAGGGCTTTATCCTTGGAAATAATCAACTAAATTGCTCAAAATTAATTTTAATTTTTCACCACTTCATTTGGGTGGAAAACAGAGCATTTATATTATTTTCTTGGTGTCATTTAATTTCATTGAGGATACATTATAATTATGAACAAGTTTGGAAAATTGGAAGTTTTTAATCTTTCCAGTGGAAATTAAAATTTTATGGATAACAGAAACAGTTCTAACAGGATTTGAACATTTGTACTACATAAAGTCTTTGACAAAGTGGAAATGAGATTGAGTATCAAAGATCTATTAAAGGGAGGAAAGATTAGTCGCTGCTGAAGGTCTGGCAGCTGTGTCATGCTTAAGCTTAGCTGCACACTGTTAAAGCAAGGAGGAAAGACGAAAGAAATTCCAAATAAATTCTAATATTTTACAGCTTCATTGAAAATTTAGAAGATAGTAATCATAATTGCCACTTTTAATAATTGCCATTAGTGCTCCAAAATGTTTTATCGGGGCATTATTACAGCAAAACAAAGAAAGATGACTTTTGAGAATGTTTTTCAAAGCACTTAATCACTTGTCTAACTTTCAGAGCTCAAATAACTTCAGGATGTTCCTTCAAATGTCTTAATTAGCCATGCACTTGAGTGCCCTGGTGTGTTGTGAGCTAAATCTTACCAGTGTGCACCAATGGCATTGAGAACTGAACACGCTCATAGCACAGTTCTCAGCAGAGACAAGACTCGCCCCATTTCATTTCATTAGATCCATTCTGAACATATATCATTCCCTTTTGCAGCTCTTGAATATGCAGATTTTCCCCTGAGTGCAGCTATGCTTTTTGTGTTGCCTTTTCTGGAATATTTTCTGATGTATTACATTATCAGCATTTTAAATGAAACTCTTTCTGTCTGTAGAAAGCCCATGTCCCTTGGCCAATGGCATAGTGTGGCCACTGTGATGTTTTTAGCAATAACCAGAGAAAGATGAAGTCTTAAACATAAACAATTTGTTTTCTAAGCATCAGGAGGAAAATGTTCCTGAAAAAGGGGATGGCATTGTAACTTATGGCTTTCAGTAAGTGAACTAAATAGTTTATTTTCACTTACTCTCTGTTGCCCCCAGCTGGTACTCAGAGTCTTGGTACCAGTAGCTGCATCTCCCTGCCCCAACACCCAAGCCCTACATCTACATTCAGACATCATTACATCCCTTTCTTCAAAGGTAAGGTCCAGGAATGCAAAACTGTGCTGTGATACTGTAGACTTATTCAGATGTGTTTCACTTTTATGTCTGTGCAAGCATGGCTTCCACTTGGATAAAATTTGTCTGAATTTTGTGCAAGTGCTTTCTTGATGTACTGTGTAAGTTTTAAGAACTGGGTGGGTATGGATTGTTTTATTTTTGCTTTTTTTCAGCGAGTGTTAAGTGTTTTTCAAAGGGGTGGAGGGAAGGAATTAGATTTTCTAATGAAAATTAGTGAGGGAAATAATTTTAAGGTATCTTTGTTCTGAAATACGTTTACCCTATTTTGCTGACACTAAATAAATATTGTAACGGGCTTACACATTGGATCCAACATTGAATGATCAGTTATGTAACCTTCTACCCTACATTTAGAGATTCGTAATATTATTTCTAGCATTACCAAAAAATATGCCAGAAAGCTGGTTAAATCAGTATACCCACACTGATTAGCTATTTTTTTTAGCTACTTAGTTACGTGTCAGAAAGAGAAGACATTCAGCTACCACATGTGTCTTCCTCTGCGTCTGTGTGGTCTAGTAACAATATGAGTGACGACTTGAACGATGAATGCCAAACATTTTCAGTGCCTGTTTCTTGACTCTCATGTATTGTTTGATTGAATAAAGCAAAACTGTTCTTCTTGTTGTCATAACCATTACAGAAAAGAAAGTGACCCTCTGAAAGAACCAGACTTATGAACAGGTCTGAAGTGCAAACACAAAGGAGTAGCAGGGTCTCATTGCCTTTGGAAAAATAACTGATGACTCTTCACTGGGCCCTAATGCATCCAGAAACAGTTCTGGCCAAGGTCAGCTGAATTTCACAGGTATAAACAGGAACAGAGTGAGGCTTGAGTCTCCCAGATGTGATCCCTGAGAGAAAATTTTGGAGGACACACATTTCTTGGAAGACTGGCACTCACCTGGTATTCCCTGAGATGCTGCTTGAACAGTTTTATGATCTGTCCTCTAAATGTAGACACTAGCATCCAATCTGATATACTGAGTCAGAAGAAACCTCTTTAGTGTGCTGCAGTGCATGATTGGAAAGCTCTTGTTCGAAAGCCCGCCTGCAGTTGCTTAGCAGCACTCCTCTTAAAATGAGTTGCTGTTGTTTGGAGCAGCAACAGTTACTTAGTGCTGCTGTTCAGAGGATGAAAACCTCAAGTGGCAGCTCCTTGTGCACAAACAATTATTAGTAGTGTGATCAAAATTATAGTATTTTGCAATTCTGCAGCACCTTTTATCAAGGAGCTAAAATATTTTGCAAGCAGTAGCTTACAGTGCCTCACAGTGCTTCTGTGAGGCAGGCAAGCCTGTTTATAATTTTCTTATATAGGTAATCTGGAGCCCTGCAGAGGTTATATAGATTATCCACTGTTTTACAGTGAGTTAATGTCTCAGTCTGAATGCAGTCAGAAAATTTGCCCCCATCCTCTTAAAGTTCTCTGAATTCTTTTCTCTGAGTTGCAGACTGCATTTTTTTCCCTTACCTAGAGAAGCCTTTTGAGGGTGTCAATGTGCTATATTTTTCTCTTCAAAGTGGTTAGTATGGGAAGAGTAGGATAGTACCCATCGTGGCTTTGTATCCAGACCAAGGTTAATGTGCCACTTCAGTTTTAAAAAAGTAAAATCATACTCATTTTATTGACTCATTTACTCTTTTTATTAAATCCAAAAATATTGCACTGCTTAATTATACTAGAAGTAATCTTTGTAAAACCAGCACTCCACAGTCATCATTAAGAAAACATTTCTTTAAGCTTCCAGGAGAGAGAAATGTTACTACCCATGGGAAATTAAAACAGGCAGAATCTTCCTTTTGACTTTACTGAGTTTGCATCATACTCATCCTGAGAATTACATGGTTCATAATTTTTCCAGTGAAAAATATGATTACTGAGTTCTTGTTCTTCTTCACTCTACTGTAGTCTAGCTCCTATGAAGTGTAATGAGCTACTCTTTACCATGCAGACAAATGAATTGGTTGTGCTCTTTTAAGGACTTTTTGTCTTCAAAACATCTTCAAAATTAATCCTGTGACAGCCTCACTTCAAGAAAGTTTCACAGTTCACACCCTTGCAAATGGTGTGATATTCCAAGGATCTGTGCTTGGTGTGATGCTATGCTCTTTCTCTTGAGGTGACGGAGTTGTGAGCGTACAGGCCGTGCTGAGCCTTACTGAAAAAAAGCTTACTTAAAACATTGTGGACTGTGTCTTGCCTTTCGAGTGCAGTAGCACAGCTTCCAAAGCCTGTTTGGCTTTGAAGGCTTGAAAAGAATTAGTCATGAAACTTAGGAAAACTTTGTCTAGCTTAATGCACTGTGTGCACAGATACTAAAGGATCCAGTTTCAGAAGCAGGCTCCGACATCTCCCTAATTAGGCCGGTGGTGTCTGTTTGTTGTTCAATCCCAAACTTAGACAGCTCTTACTGTAACTTGTTATCAAATTTTCCATCCTTCCAGATAAGACAAAAGCTGACTAGGAATGAAGTATAAACAATATTATACTTTTCCTGACAATCTCTTCAAAAGGGAGCATGGTCTGAGCTCTAGTTAATTGGCTCCACACACCCAAGGTTAAAAGAGTGGCCTACCCTGTCAGCTGCCAGAAGATGCAAGGAAGTTTTTGTGGTTGACACTCAAGTTCAAAGTAAACCTTTCCAGATTCTTTCCAAGTTAAACAAAATCTGGGGAAGAGTTCATGACTCTGGTTTTTCGCTCTGCACTGACCAGCAGAGCAGATCACAGCCTGCAGCTGCTTGTGGCAGAAGACAAACCCAAAAGTTTGAAAAATCGCGCTCTTTGGTAGTTTTATTTTCTCTGAGACCTTATTTGAAGTTATTCTTCAGTGTATACCAGGCAGACTTTGAAAGAAACCGATTTTTGGCAAAGTCTTATTTTAGATATTTTAATTATAGGCTAGATTAAATGACTGTCTATAGTTCCTAGACATGAACTTTCTACATGTGTCTTCAGTTTGCTTTATTATTGAATACTTCTTTTTGTATGCAAAATGTGAAATACAATTACTCTTGTGTGTTTGTCTGAATCAGTGACAGAATTAAAGTTTAAATGTGCATCAGCTTGTACGAGCGGGCTGCAGGAAGAACCTTTTCCCTCATTTAATCCTTAATTCTTCTGTTTCGAGGAAGTTAGAGGTGATGGCTTTGCAAACTGCTCCACATAAATGATCCTTGCATCGAGCAGTTTGCAGATTTACTGTCCCCTGGTACTTGTGCTTGCAAGTTTATTCGTCTTAGTGCTTTCGCCTGATTCCCCACTGACATCTCACCCTAACCCTGAAGAGTGTCTCTGTGTGTGTACGATGCCAGCACCTTGGGGTCACTGCTCAATGAAGTAATTATTCATGCAAGTCATAAATGAATGAGTTTTTAAATAATATGCTAATTTTAAGTAAATGAGAATTAACCCACTGTGAAAATCACTTGAAAACTTTTCTTTTTGATGTAAAAAATTCCAATAGTAACATGGTATAATGATTTTTAAGGTTATTGGAGTTGTAAAAGACCTTACTTAAGTAATTGCCTACCACTGCTCTTTGCGTTCAAAGTTGGAGTGATATTAAAACTTCTTCCACTTAGGAGGGATGGCCAAGCTTCTGGACAGTAAGCAGCAAAGAAGGTCTCAATTAATAAATGTGCAGTGCAAACACCACTTCTTTCCTTCCAAAAGCAAAGCAGGAATCAAGAAACTGAATAACTGTCTGGTTCCTTGTGTGAGGACAACTTGACTGCAAGCTGGTGGTGATGCACCAGATTTTTAGTGATGCCATAATTCTTCTCTTACTTTTTTGAAAGGACCGTAGGCTATCAGCATGTACAATTGTCATTTCAATTTCTCAACAGCTCTGATTACCTTTTTTCAATGAGAAATCACTGTTATTGAGTACACAGTGGTAATGGCTGAATAGTTTTTGGGTTTGAATTTTTCACCAACTGTGAAAATAACAGACACAAATTTTAGAACAAGTTAGTTAGTGTATCATCATGAGATACAGAGCACACTCTTCTGACCTTATCTGGCCTGCTTCTGCTCCTGTTGGACTCAGTGGTCCACGTCAAGGCTGGCTTTGGTGACAGACCGATGTCCACGCATCCACTGCTTGTCAGCAGAGGCAGAGAACACCTCCATGGGCATGGCCTAGACAGTTGTGGTAATCCAGTAGTTTTATGGTTATAAAACTTCGCCTCCCTGAAGACAGAACTCAGATATAGGTCTAGTGCTCTGAGCTGCTTCACTTTCTTAACCCCCCAAAAAACTTGCTGTACTTTCATTGTTACTAGCCATTAAATTTGTGCTCCATCCACACTAAAACAGTAACAGCAAATTAACAACCATTTTATGTTAGAATAAATGTCATGTTTGGCTTCCAGTTGCTTAACAGTGCTGTAAATTAATTGGATTTTACAAGTCCCAAAAAAGTAGAGCTTTACTTTTTTGTTTGGCAAGCAGCACTATAATGCCATAGAGTGTGCTTCGGGGAAATAAGCTAAGAGGAAATGAACCGCACCTAATGAGCATTTGACAAAACAAGTGGATAAATGAATACGGATCAATCCTATGTGTATCTTGAAATTTGGTGAAGTGACTATGGCATTATAGATCCATGACTTGATAATCCAACTTTGTTTGCATAAATATAAAATGCTGTAGCATGTTACCTGTGGGAAAAGTTCCCAATTAAGAACCAAATTTCAACATCTGTTTTCATCGTTGATACATGCAGGAGTATTTGACTTAGCCATAACATCTGTTTTTAGGTTTAGTCCTGCTTTGAGATAGTTTAAACATTACTGAATGATTTCATTACTGATTTCAGGGGCAGGCTATGAGCCATAGTATTAAACTTTTCAGAAACTTGATTGAGAAATTATTCCGTTAACGCTATGCAAATCACATTACAAGATTGTGAATGTGCTTATCCTTTTATTTCTTCATTGAAGTGTTGTTAAAAGAGAAGCTTTAGTTTCAAAGTTGAGGCAGTTTAATCTGACATTATCTATCAGATATTAACTATTGATGGGATGTTTGGAGACTGAGCCAATACACTGTGCTGAAAAATAATGCGTTTTACAAAAACCATGTATTTAAAACTGTTGGATTAACAAGTCATTCTGAACAAGCTTTTATGCTTGAAATACTCTACTTTGCTTTCCATTTTTTCTTTTATCTGCTTTCTTTGCTCTTCCCCTTGGAGGCAGTGAAAGTGGTCGGAGCACTCCAAGCTTATCCATGTACTCAGACAGCAAATCTTCACCTTCTGTCTATCAGCAGGCTCCTAGGCATTTCCATATTCCAGGTAGGCATTCACTGCTTAGCTTTTGATCTTCAATTGCTGGCATCTGTTTGTTCTCTTCTGAATGTAATCTTTTTTTTTTCCCCCCACTGATTTATGAATTTTGATCTGCAAGTGAAGAAAATGTTCTATGAGTAAAAATCAGTTACTTGTTAAACTTCATCTCAGAAACAAAGGAGATAGAGAGTTGTGTCCTTATCTATATAAAATAAAATTGCGTTAGAGGAGGCACACAGTGACAAATGTTACTAAGCCTACAAAGACACAATTATTTATAGGGCCACGGCTGCATACGTGTGTTGAATTTGTGTGTAGGAGGGAAGACTGAAGGGGTTGTTGTTTTGTTTTGTTTTGTTTTTTCCCCTTATCCATCTACTCTCTAAATTAAAGAGTCATATTAACATAGACTTTAAAAATAGCTGGAAGATGGTATAACTCCAGGAAGCTCACTGTGGCTGTATCTGTGTATATGTACTATACTGTTTTCAAGTTCACATTCAGTTATCAAGCACATTAAATTTATGTCCACACTTGTTTAGCTTTTTGACTGCTGAGCAATCGACCTGCTCAGTGAAGTAGTTTGTTTATTTATGTTTATCTTCTGTGATTAACAGTTTTGTAAACACACCGTAGTTAGGAATTCTATCTGCTCAGATCTGTAGTACTAAGTAAATCTGTTGTCAATACAACACGATATGGAAACCCTGGGTTGTGGCTCAGGGGGCTTTCAAAAAAATAGTGGAAGGCCAGGTTAGCTATACAATTCCAAATATAGACAAACTGTAGAATTTCCTATAAGAATATTGGACTTTTCCAGTATAAATGTCTGTATCTGAGCGTGTATGCTTTCTTCATAATTAATGGAGAAAGTCCCTTTTCAAGTGTGACTCTTACAGTAGTCCATTGTACCTGTATATGACTTTTATTTTAGGTAGTGACAAGTGTAGCCAATTTCTCTTTGTTGTCTATGAAGTATAAATTAGTAGTGCTAATATAACCACCTACATTTCAGCAAAAGGATGCCATTCAAGGTGTCTTAAAGCATTCTGAGGGACTTAGGGGGGATTATGCTGCATAGGTAGGTGTAGCCAATGTTTTCAGTGTCTAAAGATGATGGGTAAGGCTTCATTCTCTTCTAATAACCAGTGAATGACAGACCACTGAATGAATGCATAGTCTTTGCTGAAGTGTTTGCATTTTGAGTGTTGTGGAGAGCAGACAAGAGCTGCATGGTCTGAACTGCTTGCTTACTCTTTTATTCTTTCCTTTCTTTTTCCTCTTCCTCAGACACTGGCGTAAAAGATAACATCTATAGGAAACCTCCTATCTACAAACAGCATGGTACAGTCTGCTTTTCTCTGTTGCCGTTTTGTCTACGCGTCTTTCTAAAGAAATGCATATTGACTTCCAAATTGATTTGCTGTAGTCTTTGCATTTCACTGTGTCCCTATAATCTCAAATAGAAAAGGAGGAAAAGTAATGTGAAAATTAAATAGCATTTTGCATAACATGCTGTCCAAGGATTCAGTAAATTCTCTAAAACTGGGATAATGATATTTTTGTCTTGGTAATTCAGAGCTGATACTAACTTCAAAGCAGTTTTCTTATTTATGGAATGATACAAAACATGTGAATGTTTAAGGTTGCTGTCCTGTCTTCAGACAATGTCTTGGAATATCTGCATTTTGTAAATAATTCTGACTTCTACATTACTGAGGAAAAAACTGTTCATTGATAAGTGGTGCATATGAAAGATCTACTTTTCACCTGCAAGTTCTTCAAGCTGTAAAGTATCAAGAACAAATGTAGTCACATGATGGCAGTTAGGAACAAATTCAGTAGCTGATAACATTGCCAAGATATGATTGGAAACCTTTGGTAGACCCAGCAACAAGATTGCTCTCTGAGATTCTAAACAACAGGAAGAAACATGTGATGTTTTATGCCACTGAGAATCTGACTTAAGACCCTAGTGAATATGAAAAATAGAAATATGAAGTCTGCATTCTTCTACTACTTCTGCATTCTTCTATTACTGTTTTGCTGTATAGTCCACTAATTAACATCAATGCAATTTCCATGTTCATGTCAGTGCCTAGCGATGTTTGACAATTATATAGTTCATGATACAGGATTAGTAATAGGGAATTCATTTTTCTGAACTGAATTTCACTATTAACTGTTGGAAACAAATATGTAGAGATTCTGCTGCAATAAGGATGGATGTAAAGCACGTAAGTACCTCTCTGCTTATTAGAAGAGCAATGACTGGGGTACTCCTGTACTCAGAGGCAAAGGATAAAAATAAAAAAATGTGATATAAATCTGCTCCACGTGAAAAGCTATTTTAATCATGATTGCACCCCGGCTAGGGAACAAATGCAAAAATAAAATAAAAATGGGAGATGTTTGTCACACTTTTTGGGTGAAAGCACGTATCTTTGGGGATACAGGTGGGAGAACAAAGCTGTGCCACTCTTCATGGCAAGGGAAGGTCCAGGTGGTGCCTGTGAGCAGTGTCTCTGCTGGAGCAACTCCTCCCATCCCATTGCCTTCTGCAGCACTGTATGCACAGAGGTGACTTCCCATGCTGTACGTAAGAGTGGGAAAGCCTCATGTGTCCGTTCTCTCGTACTTTGGCTTTAGCTGATAGCTGATAACTTTCCCTGAGTGAAAAGTTAGGGAACTGCAGATCCATCCTTGCCTTCATGGTCAGAACAACAAAAATACATTTTAGATATTTTTCTTTTGTGGTAACAGGGGGCTTTAACTGATTTTAAAATACCCAGTTAACATAGTTTTAAAAATTATGCTTTTATGTAGTTATCATTTTTATACTATCTTTCATGGAAAATGACAGTTATTTCTGTTTTGGATGAAGTTCTAGCTTGAATGTGATACAATAATAGGAGGAAGAAAGTTGTCAACTGATACCTCCCAGCTGAGTGAGTCAGCCCGTGCACACTCCCAGTAACTGGTGCTTCGTGCTGCAGTAACTGTACATTCAGATCATCCAGATGTAGATAACCTCTGTTTTTTTTCTGGGTATGGTTTTGAGCAAAGTCAGACTCACTGACGTTTCAGTGCATTTTAGGTGTTGGTCTTTGATGCACATTGTCTGCTCACAGCATCCTAATCTTGGACAAACTAATGTTACCCCCGAGGCAAAAAGATAGTATCTGTTTGGTTTAGTGCTTGATTTAATGTAATCTGCCAACCTTATCGTCTGCCCAAGCTCTCTAATTCCTTCTTGTCTTTAGATATACAAATCATTTGAGGCTGAACAAAAAAAAAACGCTACTGGCAAAGGAAGAAGTTGAATATTATGGTGGTGTTTGGAAAGATCACAAGCAAATGCAAAGTTACAATCATCTGGTGTAAGTCAGCATAGCTTCACTGATTTACACAAGCTGATTATATAGCTCTGGTGTCCTGTATCCTGGCTGTGTCATTTAATTTTATAGACACTTTTGGTTTGCAAAGAGGATTCTACGCAGCAGAGGTTTTTTTTCTTCCAGGTCAGGCATTTTTCTATCAATTTTTTTCTATCAGATATGCAGTCGAAGTCTGGATTATGTCAGTTTTGCACTGTTCTGTAGAGTTGTTCCTCGTAATCACTAGAATGAGTGAAGAATTAAATTATCAAGTCAACAATTTCTATAGGTTAACAAGGATATATGTTTTAAACTTTCTTTTATAGATTGTAGATGTTCAGAAGGTTGTGTTGAAAATTCATGCTTGTTTTTTCTACTGAAGATGAAAGAAAAATTTACTCTTAACTCAAAAAATAAAAGAAATCAATGAACTTTTCTTCCAATAAAAAAAAAAAAACACAAAAAAAACCCAAAACCCAACCTTTTATTCTGGAAGAACTCCTAGCTGAAGTGTGAAGACATGATGATTCAGCTCCTCAAGCTAACGGGACACTGAACGGCTACTTGCTGAAAAGGAGCCAGGGAACATTCCTTTGTTGAATAGACCAAGTTTGAACAAACAAGCACAAAAACTTCTTTGAAACAGAAGTGGAAGAAGCTCTTCCAAAACACTTGGTGTTAAAAGGTTTCAGTTACAGCAGTGCCCAACATATTTGCTGTAGCTACAGCTTCTGTGTTTCTATTATAAACACCCAAGTTCAGAATGAAAAAAGGCTGAGATCAAGCTGGGAGCTGGAGTTGCAAAGTGGAGAGTGCGGGAGCCTGTGTGGTTGTTCTTTGGTGTGTGTTCATGTTTCAGAAACATTTAAACATCATTCAAAGTTTAAAAAAGAAATGGAAGAGGTTTGCTCTTTGGCAATATTAGCACTGATCCGTGTGCAACATCAGTGCACATTGGGGTTCTCAGTAGGACTAAGCATCCCTTGTAGCAGGGAAGCTGATGGTCAGTACTGATGAAATTCAGGACATGTGGATGTACGTGCCAATGATGACTTGTATAAAGCCCTCTCAGGAACTTAGGAGGGGCAGGCCTTCGTGGTCCCCATTGGTTTTTAGTTGTACTCCTCTGCAACTCTGTATAAAGCCTTGGTGTTTTTGAAGTCAAATGCTCTCAAGATCCCATGGAACATTTGAAGGCTCTGAATAACACTTTGGCTTAAATTTATTTTTTTCTCCTTTGAAAACATCAGCATTTTGAAACAAAAAAAAATTCCAAAAATGCATCAGATTCTCTATATGTATTTCTGATTTGGTGCAAGCAAGATTTATACATATAACCCGGAACAACTTGTTGATTGGTGATTTAGGGTTTGATCCCAATATATCAGTGAACCAGATTTAAGTCCTTCTTGCAATGTAGGGACTTTATTTTTCATCTGTCATATATGGATATTTCTTTCTGTTTCTTTCTCAGAAAAGCAGCTTGCCATCCTGATAAAATGTCCTCTTCAGGATGGTAACTGTGAAAACCTTGATTTTTGTCATAATTTTTTTTTCATTTTTTGACCCAGTTTTGTTTTGACACATTAAATTGAGCAAAAAATAACAAAACAAAATGTTTATGGTTACAGATGTTTTCACCTCTAACCCCTAGATTTTTTCCTTACTGCGATTTGTCATTTTTTAAGTACACCTCCTTAACAAAACCAGTTAAAGTCTGGATGCAAGCTGTGTGATGGCACCAGAAAATGAAACAGAATAGCACTGAAATGTTAATGGTGGTGGCCTTTTGCCCGAGTTGTTTAGATGCAGGGCAGGTCCTCTGCAAACAGCCTGGATAGGGAAATGGAAAGGGCAGCATTGTTCCCAACTTGCTGGGAGTGTTGCAGCACTACTAACAGTGCAACTTGATCTCCTCCTCATATCTGAAAGTCTAATCTGAGCCTTAACACTTGTGTTACCACACTGTCTTTATGATTAATAAATATGTTTTCTGGCTACATGGCATTGCATGGGGATCTTGTCTTGCCCTTGCACTGAGGCATTGCAGACAACTCTCCCCAAAACATAGAGTGATACAAAGGCAAGTAGGACTCAAATTTTAAGAAGTTATCTGAAATGGTGTCAAATTCGGCACGAAATATTTCTGTAAGATTCTGAGATGTAACTCAGTGTCTGGACAATACTCTGGGACATAAAAAAACTAAGGAAAAACACATTTGATGGTTGGGAACTATCTAATGAATGGCTGGTAGGTTTTCAGTTTTGAGTTCTCAGCTAGTTGGAAAGTTACAAGAAAATAAATCAACAGTAAAATATCAGAAATATTTTTTTGGTAAAACACTCTTTAAAAGGGCAGTGTAGTCAGAAAAGTGGTTGCTCTTAGAATTGTGAATTTTAGAGTCTCTTTTGCAGATTTCATGAGGAGGTAATGCCAAATTTGTTCCTATCTTCTTTACCAACATTGCCTGTCCTTTTTGGGACTGTAGGAGGCCCAGGTGTGCAGACCACAAAACATCCATGTAACCATATGTACTTTCGTGGTCATGGTAACACAGGAGAATGGAGAAATTCCTCCTGGGTGCAGTGACCATATAAACATGTCCCTAAGTTATGATGTAAGTTTTTTCCCCACCAGTCATTCCCCAAAAGTAGTTTCTTCCTAAAAGAA
>NW_010185577.1:8019-35676 GCF_000695765.1 Mesitornis unicolor | reverse complement strand
AGCAGGAATAGATTTTCTTAATCTAAATATGGCTGAAGAATGAGTATTACTGTAATAATTTCAAAATTATTTTAAGTAATTCTGTAAAACCATAGTTCTGAACATCCATTTTTCTGCCCAGCTGTTTTGTTTGTTGTTTGTTTTTCTTTTCTTTCCCCTCTTAAAAATATTTTGAACATAGCCACAGTCGAAACAGAAGGCAAAAAAGAGGTGATCTGTTCTAATTTTTAAAATTAACTTAATCTTCCAGCAGCAAGAAGATCAGAAGGGGAGGATGGAAGTTTGGATCAGGACAGTAAGAAGGTAATGATCAGAAAAAAAAAAAGGAGTAGTTTGTTGAGCTTTCTTGAAGCAACTCTTTTCTGAAACATTTTCATACATAAAGGTATTATTTGAGAGAACTGAAATAATCATTACTACTTTTAGGTCTTTCCAAGAAGATGTAGAAAAGCTTAATCTCTCTAGAGGGAGAGAGGGTTTAGAATCTACATTCTACAGTAAAGAAAGGAGTAGGGATGAAGAGCAGTAAGCTCATGGATTTTCACTCACTCTCAAATATACATTGGTAATTCAGCTGAGCCTGTGGACTTTTACTTAGGGTGCATCTTAACATATAAGAAAAATGTTAACAGTGGATTAATTATAAGAAAATGACATGGTGCATCTTCAAAAGTGGGACGCAGTGGGCACCCTAATTAACAGAGATCCTCAGCCCAGCTGAAAGCTAAAAGTTTTTGGTAGCTGTGATGTCTAATGGGGAGTCTCAGGATACAGTCACATTTTGTACTTTGGTAAAATGTTGGTACAGGATGTACCAAGCATAAACATACTGTCAGTTCACAAGACTTCCCAGACAGGTGGAGTAGGAGAACTGCATTCAGATGTCAAATCCTGAATCCTATAACGGGCTTTTTACTCTCTTCAGCTAAAGGCCAGTTGGCTTATTCTGAAAGGGGATATGGACACCAGAACTAATTCCCCGGATTCGGACACCCGGTCCCTGTCTCTTACTGCCGGAAGCGACAGAGAAAACTTCCCAAGGACACAGGAGGGCACAACTACCGGCTACTCCCGTGAGTACTGTGTCCCTGGCCCACCGGCACTGCCAGGCAGGGATGTGACAAAGGAGGGTGGCCCTGCTGTGGTCTCGTTCACATAGCTCTCTAGTCAGCTTTACACTTCATTTCTCTATCATATTTACACCTATTTGTCAGTTTGTTTTGCTATGGCTTGTGGTGTTCAGTGCCTTCAGTCTTTGATTGTGAAACTAGTAGAAGAAGCACCATTGCCTGTATAAGGAAACTGTATTATCTCTTGGGTTCCTTACCACAAAAATCTGCCTCTCATTAATACATAAAAGTACCTATTTATTATCATGGAATCATAGAATATGTGGGGTTGGAAGGGACCTTTAAAGATCATCTACTCCAACCCCCCTGCAGTGAGCAGGGACGTCTTTAACCAGATCAGGTTGCTTAGAGCCCCATCAAGCCTGACCTTGAATATCTCCAGGGCTGGGGCCTCCACTACTTCACTGGGCAACCTGTGCCAGTGTTTCAACACCCTCATAGTGTAGAACTTCTTATATAGTATTTCTTTTCAGTAGACAAGATGGTAGTATCAGGCAGTTTGTTAACCTGTGCTAATTACTCCTTGATACAAACTGTGTATTTTGAATATTGGTAGAGCCATTTCTTCTGTATTGTGATAAAACATAAAGAACACTTTGCTCCAAAGGTTAACTTAGAATAGGCTTTTTTAATTGTCTCTCACAGTTATACCTGTTAAGTTCACAGAAACCTTCCAGGTGGAATAATGCGGTAATTTTGTTATTAAATACTGATCTGAAGACCATGTGCCCACACTAGCTGTCAGTGCCAAAAGCATGTTCTACACATTCCTTACTCCACATTTCAGCAATTCAGGTGGTGTAAGAAAGAGTCATCAGAATCGGGTCTGAATTTTACTTCTACATTCCATAAATGAAAAAAAAATCAGTGAAATAGATTTTAACAAATAACTGGGCCATTCCTCTCCCTGCCTCCCCCACTTCACGCCACACAGCAGCAGAAGGTCATCTCGGGTAAATGAGCTGGGGAAGTAGTTTTCCAAAAGCATGCATCCAATGCAAGGCATGTCTGGCAGCAGGGCTAGGATGTCAGTCTTGTGGGCATTTTGGTATTGTGATAGCTGGCTCCATCAACTTATATTAAGGAAATTATGGCTTAGCTATGCAAGGAAGAGGAAAAACAGATGCTACCAAGTCTGTCACAAGGCTGTAACAAGATAAAGAAGAGAAGTTATTTTGAATCATCAGTTCCACTGGTCTAACCTGAAGGGATCTGATTCCTTAACCTTCACCAGACATCATGTACATGTGCACAAGGTGTATTGTAGGATTCTTTGTGCAGGGGAAACCAAGTCTGACCACCTCACACACCTAACTTCTGTAAGTCATTGCTCAGAAATGATCACCTAAACCTTTCATTGTAATGCACATGTTGGGTAGGTTTGGAGGCTCTCTGGAGTTGATCTGATGCTTTTCTACATATGTATTGAGAGAATAGTCATTGCATGCAAATTTTAAGTAGGTATGTAGCACACCAGGGACTATGGTATACAGGAACAACATACAGTGTCAATTTTTTACTTATATTGCTACACCTGTCACTGTGCGTTTTTTAATGTTTTTAATTATCTTGGGAATGTGGAGCTATTAAAACTAAAATTGCAAAAAATAGTTCACACCTTTGTCAGGCTCAGTATCACCTGTGTGCCAATACAATATTGCTCATGTAGCTCATTTTCCATTTTTTTTCTTATATTTCTCTGTCCCTTGGTCCTGTTACCCAATTAGCAGCTACAGAGAAGTGACACTGAAGAAGTTTGCTTTCCTTGACATTCATATTTTCTATTTTCCTTTCTTTCTGATTTTATTCGGGCACCTGACTGTTTTTTTTTACCTTGACATCCTAAATAATTCCTTCTCTACTCAGTGTTTCCCCATTTAGTTCTGAGTATTTGTAGTCTGTCCCATGCCCTGTTGGCCATGGAAGAGTACCTTCTTGCACTTACGGTTCAGACCTCTGACATTCAGTCCCATCTCTGTGGCACAGTAAGTGAGTATTGGAGAAAATAAACCTTTCGGGTATAGGTTTGATACTAAGTGGCTACATAGCAGGCATCAGACTGTGAATCTCCGGCGATGTGTCCAAACACGCTGTGCAAACAGCCCTGCCTTCATCTGTCCAGCCTCTGAGCAAACCACAGAAGGATTATTCTCCTCTAGAAGATTTTTAGCACGTTATGTTAACTATATGCCCAGAAGAATACATCTAACACCAAAGTACATCAGTATGAGGCTGGTGTAATTAGCAGACATCTGGAGTGGAGTTTGCATCTCCTTACATCCACCTGTGTAAATGTGTCTTGTTTCTGTATCTGTTCATGTTTAATAGTTAATCATTTACCCTAATTAATGATTTTAAGTGTCACATATTTAGGAAAGCTGGCATCTAGCAAGCTATGTAACGCTTGCTCTTCATGTGTCCCTGATGTGGTAAAAGGCTCAGAATATCCAGGTTAGAGTGAATGTTGTACTGGAAAAGCAGGAGCTGTATTCATGCAGAGAGCAGCTGATGTTCTGATAGTGCCCAATTAGAGAGAAAGATTGCTTTATCTTGTCCTGTTACTCCAGAAAATTTACTGTAACGGTACAACTGCAGTTAGATGTGATAAAGAGCAGTCTGTGGTAGTTGCCTTTTAGTGTTATATTTTTCCTTTTTATTAAAAAAAAAGGCAGCTAAATAAAACGTGTTCAACTTTGTGACTTAGTTAATGGGAAAGAGAAGCTAAGTGAAATACTGTTCCCACTGGAGTCAGTGGGTCTTACTTGTTTTCGGCTGTTTCAGCTGTATTCACCTCTTGGATTTTTTCCAGCTGGCCACACGATGTCGCTTGTGCCCACAGATGTGGCTCAGTCCTGGGAGGCAGCTCCTCAGCTGCTGCCTGCTAAAGTGAATACTTTCAAGTTTTCAGTGTTTTTAAAGTGTTTGTTCTCAAACTGTGGTCTTTACCTTTGTGCATTTTTCCTTGGTAACTGAGTAATGCTATTTGGCAATAGAACAAAACTATCCCACCCATCTTCTCTATAGCCAAGAGGCCAAGAAATTGAACTCCGCACTGCTGTTCAACACCAGCATTATTTTCCAGACAGAGATGACAATTTCGTTGCAGATCCATTTGCTTTGTCTCAGAGGTGCTACATACTCTTTGCCCTCTGGTGTCATTACCATTCAGATTACAAGCAATGATAAGTTTCCACTTTCTAAACTGGAATAAGTAGGTGATCCACCTATTCATTGCTACACCCCTGTATCAGATGGGGAAACTCTGCAGGACCAGCAGCAGAAGTTCTGCTCATAGTTTATACCACTCTTCAGATGGTGGTTGATTATGTTTCTATAAATTCTTTTGCTTTTCTAGATAATCTTCATTTTGCTAGATTAAATAAGTCAAGCTTATCAAGCCTTCTTTCCTGTGATGAGCTTTCATTGCCCCAGTTATCCTGTAGGCCACTACTCTGGTAGAGGATCCCCTGTCACTGCCCAAAATATGATAGTTATTTCTTTATCTTATATCTATCAAGCCAGACATTTTCAACTTTCGCCTTTTTTACACTTACATTAGCAACTCAGGGTCATCTTGTGATTGAGCTGTTTACCTAAGCCTGTCTCCTTCCCTATCATTTCCAAATGATGAGCTCTCAGACTAAGTAGTAGAAATTTGGCGTATTTCTTAGTCCCCAGACACGTGACTTTCCCCATGAATTATTAAATTTTATTCCATTTCTATTGCTCTAATGTTCAAGGTTATCCCAGTTCTTTGTGATATCCTAATCCTCCTCTATATTGAAAGTGCTTTTAACTTCTTTTCAACAACAAATTTTATTTAGCCCATTCCTATTTTTGGTGACCAGATGATTAGTGAAAACATTAGGCAGTTTCAACTCAGCACCAGTCCATGCTGGCACTTTTCTCTATCAGCTCTGCTCAGTTCTTACTACCCGTTTCTTACATTTTATTATTTTCTTTACTGACACTTTAATTCCTCTGATAAACTCCACATTTTCCAGATTTGCATTTAATTCCATGTGCAGCAACATGCAAAACACTTTACTGATATCACATTAGATGAGATCCAATAAAATCTATGTTGTGCAGAAGTCATTTATCTTAACAAAGAAAACTAAGTAAGTCTGGCACTGTGTCTTTAACTTATGTCAAACCAATTAAAATCTATGTGGCTATAATTGATTTTCTGTTCAATCTTTTTGTTCGGACTTTCTGTAAGTTTTCTGTTGGAAGCAAACTGATAGCTCCTCATTATCTTTTCCCCTCTTAAATATAAAAACTATAGTTGCTGTTCTCCAGTGGTAACAGGTATTGGACTTGCAATTTAATGTGAGCTTATCACAACCTGTTTAATTACATTAAATGCTTCAAATTATGTTTCCATCACAACTGCGATTCATTAGCATCCCCTTATTCTGTTAGTTCCCTCCTTGCTCACTACTGTACCTTTTGTTTCTAAAGCCGGAGATGCAATACTCCTTCAGTGTTGGAGCTCTGTGTAGGTTAGCTCTCACCTCTGCTGTGTACTGACGTAGCGTAACTCCCAGTGATCCCATTTCTTCTTTCCTTGTTCTCTTTTTATTTGGATAGCTGGAGAATCTTTTTGCTATTTGTTTTAATATCATTTTCAGTGTTTAACTCAGCTTGACTTCTGGCAGTTCTCACTTCATCTCAGCACATCATGAGTGCTTTGCTGATCCATCTTTTGTTCTTTCTGTATGGTTATTCCTAATCATCTCCTTAGGGTATTTATTAATCCAGTGGGGTCTGGATTCCCTTCCTGCATTCCCCTTTGGATGCAGATTGCTAACATTTTTGACAGAAAGAAGCATTGTACATTCAGTTCTTTGAGCTGACTTCTCTAACTCTTTGCATCCATTTATCAAAGTTTCCTGTACTGGAATCAAGAATGTTTTTGATAGACATGTTTGTTCATCTTCTGCTTAATTTAAACTGATTCAGCTTGTCACTTATATATAGCATTATTTTTATTAACTAAAAACTAATCTGAAACACTTTTTATCCTTTCACTGACAAAAAGAACTTCCAAACTTTCTTATTAGACTCTCAGTACTAAAAGTAAGGCTCTACAGTTGTTTCATACTGACCACAAACAGTTTCATTACCATATTACATCCAGTTTGTTCATGATAACACCACTTTGCCAATTTTGTCTGTTGTAAAACTTCATTTCTCAATTCATGATCTTACTGATTTACTTTATCCATTGCTGTATCTTCATTTATGGTTTTTTCCCCTACTTGAAACAGTAGAAGTTTTAAAGAAAGCAAAATCTTTTTTTTTTTTTTAAGTTGTATGATACCAGCTCTTCTTTTTTAAGAAACAAAACCAAAACCAGACTGCATACATCATGATCAGAAGTGATGTAAATCTAAAACTATGGTACTTTTAATCCCATTTTCAAGTCATAGTTTAACACTAAGTTAGAGGGCAGAGATTTCACAAGCTCTAAAGTTTGCTTTACATCACATAGCTGCATAAGGCTTCCGTAACACAACTCTCTTCATGTCATGCCGGTAAGGTGAGTGCATCCTAACATGCTGTTATTTATAGACATTGTTACACATGTTCATGTACATTAAATACAGAGAAAGGATGAGCATTGGTCACTTATATTTCACCCCGTAAGTAGAATGTACATATTGATTTGGAATTGCTGTTTCTGGTTGTTTTCCTGAATTCTGTTTTTTACTAGTCTATAAAGGATTTACAAAAAATATAGCTCTGTGTTACATCTCTTACAGGATTTCCATATTCTAAATCTGCTTCTCTACCTGGCTGTGGAAAGAATGGCTTACACCAGGTAGGTATACATTTAAATGGATTCTCCAGGCAGTAGTGTATCATAAATAGGCAGCTTAGTAACTAGTTGAAAATCTACACAGTAATAACACTTCAAAGGTGTTTTGGCTGCCAGCCCTGTCTGACAGATTCATACCCTGTGTGGGTTGCAGATTGTCTGTCTGCAAGAGGAAGACAGACGGAGGCTTCTCCTTTTGATTGTATGTGTCATGAGCTTTGGGAATCTTGATTCTCCTCCCAAAACAAACGAAAGTCCAAAACATACAGGCTGCACATATTAATAGATCACAGTATAGCTTTAGTTAATGATAAAGAGGGTTAGGCCTGTAATTAGGCAAGTAATGATCTTAGAGCAAAGGTGGAGCATCCCATGTCCATTGCATTTCTTGAACCATTTACTCTGTTTTTTTCCAGTATGCATGTGTGTGTGTGTGTGTGTGTCTGTATATACATATATACAGTCATTGTATAAGGCGGGGGAGGGAGCAATCTAGAAAGCAAAAGGCAGAAGAAAATTATGATCAGATCAGACTAGGGATTCCTGTTCTAATCTCTTTATAATAGTTTTTGCAATTCCCCAGGACGAAAGCATCTTTGACACTGATCTCTGTTTCTCTATGGCATCCAGCATTATGGGCTCTCAGTTCATGGCCTGTATTTTTAGGTACAAATAGTGATAAATTGGCAATACATAGAAGCATGGGCACTTATATTTTGAACATTGATTTGTGACAGGATCTCATTCAAATTCCTTCCTTTCTGTAAAGGAAATGTGAAAGCTGCAAAAGTACATGAGCAGGATCAAACTTCCCCAATGATAAGAGTTAAATTGCAGGTCATTAGAAGACACTACAATAAAGGAGCTGAGACTCCCACTTAGGAGTCAGCAGCTTTTTTCTGACTTTTCAGAATAACTGTTACCAGTAACCTGAAATGAGTGAGGGACTGACTTGCGCCCAGTCACTGTGCTGGTGAGGCACCAAAGCTATCAGAAGGCTCCAGACAGGTGAGGCCAAGGCAAACTCCATCAGCAGTGGAGTGGGCTGAAGCCATGCAATGTAACACGAAAGCAGCAGATGGCAGCATTTGTCCCCCTTCAAGGGTCCAACTCCACAGCTGAAAACCAGTTAAGCTGAAAAGAAAGGTTGCTCCTGGTTAAATCCTTGAGGCCAAAATTCTTCTCAGAATGGATGTTCTCTGTTTGGATTGCAGGTTCATACCAGCTATTGCGGTTTGTTATTTTTAATCACCCATTCCAGTGCTACATAACAAAATAAACCAAAACCAAACAATACGGAGCCTTGCGGGTTATTGTGAGCATAGCTGTGCACACCACTGATAGCTTAACAGACAAAAAGGTGACGGAGGAAACAAAAATCATATATCAGTGCTTTTCTGATTTCCTGTAATGTTTGTCGTCATAGCGTTTGCCAGCAAAGAAAAAAGATAGGAGGTCAAAGCAAGCTATGGCACATATGCTCAGTTCTCCCTGGTCTTAGTGGCATCCGCAGTGTGAAGCAGGAAGCAGAATTATACAAGTTTCAGTGCAGCATAAGTGATGACTGCAGTAAGACGTCTATATCGCAGGAAAAAGGCGATTTCAATCTAATTTTAGTACCAGGTCTTCAAATGGGGGTGCCCGGTGGATTTCTGACACCTTTCTGCCTCATTGAAAGCTGTGAGGAGTCAGAGCTCGAAGACTTTATGATGCAGGACCTATAAAAGGGCTCAGGAGTGTGGTGGGTTATGATACTGCAGTTGCCTCTCGGAGTGACATCCAAGCTCCAGCTTTCACTGCTGGATGGGAGTTCACAGCATAGCCAGCAAACTGCACCTGCAGTGCCTGCAGGGACCCAGGCATCCAGCTAGCACTGCATCCTCTGCTATGGCAGAGCTCCATCATGCAGTCACAGATCAATGGGTGTTGTGACCGCTCAGGACTCCTGCCTTGAGCAGTTGGATCAAGTTTGAATGGAACTTCATTCTCTTTCTCTCTCACAAGGATCTGTATTTTGATTGTGTGGTACTAGCTTGTTTTCTTTTTTTCCTTGACAATGTGCAGAGTGATTTTTGTGGTGTATTTTGTAGCTACATTTCTTCTTTCTTTCTCTTTCAGCCTGAAAATATGGGCCAATATGAAACGGACCAGGAGACGAGCTGGGGGATGAAAGGTACGTTACAGTATCATTTCCACTCCATGTTTTCCTCCTTTGAGGATGCTCATTAACAACTTGCCATAAAGAGATCCTCTCATAGTTCACTTAATAATGACTAGATACAGACTTAGCTCAGTATCATGTTTATCACAGAGAATCTTGGTTTTTTCTGACCAATAATAATGGCCAGACTGAAGTCCTGCATCATCAAGTGGTGCAATCATGTTGAGTCAGTATCCTCAGTATCCTAAATATGTGGCAACAGCCTCTGGTTTCTCTTTGCTTAGCAGGTGGTGGTCTTATATCAAAGAGAGGAAAAAATTAAGATAATCACTCCTTCAAAATGTATCAGATAAAAAAGTCCATTGTGCTTCATGTTTGTGCTATAGTGTGGTTAAAATGTACACATTTAAAAAGCAGAATTTATTTGCATTCATTTTTTTTTAATTACAGTTTAAGTGGACTCTGAACTTAATATGGAACTTGGGTTGGAATTTTCAAAATTGCTGAGCAATTTAGGAACTTTCATCTACTCATGGGGAAGAGTAGGATTGTTTCCAAGACACTTAATCTCATGCTTCACTTCATGCATCTCTGTTGATACAAATCTTTGTCTCTATGTTTGTATAGTTTGAAGTACAGATTTTGAAAAGTAGACTCATCTCTGGTTTCATTTCAGACCATAAAAAGGTCTGTGAAAAAATACTGGCTATCCTGGTTGCAGTTAATCATCAATGTGAATAGATGACCTTGTAGTAGTCATATCATGTAGAGTCATATACTGATCTAAGTAGAATACCCCTGTGCTAGTTCAGATCCAGGAATCATCGTCCCCACACCCTGAGATCATATTTTCTTCACTGTTGTTATTCCCACTGCAGTCAGCCCAAGTGCAGAATGTTGGCATCTTGGAATATCGTATTAACTCGATTTTCATATATGTTCCCAAACTGGCATGCCTGTAATTATCCATATATTTTAACTGTTTTCAGTAAATAATAAGGGCAAGACTTTTGGATGACAGACTGACTTAGCTCTGCACAAAAGCCTCCTGTAAAAAGAAATTCCTAATTTTGCCAGACATACTCACTGTGTAACCCAGTGGCATCAGGAGATGGATTTTCTGTAATAAGCCTTTGATTTCAAGGATTTTTGTAAAAGTGCTATAGGCATTCAGAGTTTGGGGGTCAAATGCCTACTATGTATGCAGTTACCTGATGACTACTGAGAAGAGAGAAATGTAGTAGCATAGCAAATTGCTGATGTACCTAAATGTTCATTCTGGTGACTCCAAAAGAGGCCTATAAATTCTAAACGGTGAACCTGTTCTCATTCTCTTGCAGAATACAAGGTAAGAAGGGCTTTTCCAACCCTGGAAGAACAATCAGATTCAGCACTTCCTAGCAAGGTTATATGTGTTCCTTTTTTATTTTATTTTGTTAATTTTTATCCCAGTGAAATATTGGTCAAAATCAGGATGCAAGTATGTACCACCTAAATTAATAAGTTCCCCACTCTGTCATTTCCATACATCAGAATTAGATTTGGCTGGACTTCATTTGCTCTTGTCTTTTTAACAGATTTATCCTTATGAAACACTTATTGTAACAAACCGAGTTCGTGTGAAATTGCCTAAGGATGTGGACAGGACCAGGCTGGAGGTAGGAATGATATTTGCTCAATGGCTTTGCAAGTCTTTGTCCTATTTGTGTACCATTTTAGATATTCCTGTGCCCGACAATGAAAAAAGAGAGAAGAGAGGAATATCATTATATATTATATTTTATTTCAAAATACTAGTATGTTTTGAAACACCTAACTAAAAAAGAATACCCAAAAACCTGGCAATGTCCAACCAAAGGTTGTTTTACAAAGATATTGATGAAACCCAGTGGTTTTGGATGATTATACAGGATATTGAAAGTTGGGATGGGGTAAATTGAAACTTGTTTATTTTTAATTCCTAAAAACCCCACACTTCTAGAATAACCTGAGTATTATAGAAAATCTCTATCTATCCTGCAAAAATATGGACATATGTTTCTGGTCCAGTGCCTTATTCAGTCTCCCCTTTGGCTGTGTCATCCATGATCACTGTACTACGGACTTGCTGTGGCATCCACCTCTCTCAAAGTGTAGTAGTATAAGCTGGAGAAATGCAGATATAATTTATTGTAAAGGAAAGCTTAATTTCCAAAGGCTGAATGCTGAAGTTGTTCAGGTGAAATTCACAAGGTTTATTTTCTTGACTGACTAAATTATTAAACTAGCATATCTTTGTGTGAATTACTATTAAGGAGAAGAGATAGTTCAATAAAAAATACACATTTAACAATATTGGAAGATTTATATTTACAAAAAAAATTGTATTTTTAACTTGATTATGTGACAAGAAAAGAACAAACTTTAATCTTAAAGCAAACAAAAGAAGAAAAACTATGAAGTACCAGAAAGTTCCACATGAAAGATGAAGTTTTTTTAAAAAAATCCATTTATTCTTATGCATGTAGTATATTTTGGAAATGGTGTTATGTTCTTAAATACTTCAATGTGCTTGTCACTTGATTACCCAGCAAGTAGTATTGATTTGACTGTAAGGAAAAAACGTGTGCTGATTTAAGCCTGGGGTAGAGTAAGGCATGATAGCAATAAAGAAAAGATTAATGAGTCCAGAAAAAGCAGCACGGAATTGAAGAGATATGCGTGCGTGTGTGTGTGTGTGTGCGTGCGCGCGCGCGTGTGTGTGTATTAAAGAATAGAGTCTTTGTTTCAACACATGATGCTGGCCTGAATAGCAAATGCAGCTCCAGATTGCTTTTTTAAGACAAAGTATAGTTTGCTTTGGATGGATCCTGCCTGTCCTGGCTGCCATTATCCGTACCTCATACGCTGTCCTCAGCTGGAATTGCTGTTTGTTTAACATCGGAGTTGCTCGGTCTGCCTTGCACCAGGTGCAGCCCAGTGCCTGGTGGCTCAAGTAGCCCAACCACTTCAAATATCTCACAGAGGTTGGCAAAAAAAAAAGAACAATAAGCAAGATGTGCTTCAAACTTGCACCAGGAAAGCAATAAGGGGACCAGGCTGATCCTGCTGCTTGCTGCACTGGGTTGAACGTGTGTGTCTGCAAGAAAGACTCCTTTTTTAGACCATCTTACATTTATTAAGAATTGGTAGACTTTTAAACAATTGAATTAACAGCATTTTAATAGGATTATAGCTACTGGAAAAAGAGACAGCAGCTCATCTACGCATTCAAACCATATGCAGAGTTGAGTGACAGGCACAAACTATTGTCTTCCCCACCAGCCTCTTCCCCTCCTCCCCATCCCTTCCCTCTGCATAACAGAAGTTCTGGAAATAAGTAGGTCTGCACAGAAAAACAATTTATCATTATTTTCTCTTGTGGCAGAATAAGGAGATTGTAACTGAGATGCTGACTTTCACATTCAGCAGATGTCAGGCTTGGGCAAGACCCAGGACTCAGGGAGCCCAAGACTACATGGATTTATAGGTTTGCACAGGAACACACCAGGATTAGACACGCACACCCTCCCATCTGTTAGTATAGGACCCACTTAGCACACCTTGGTATCTTGGAGCTTTTTAGAGGCATACTGGCAATACTGGAAGCAGGTATTAAGATTAGATTTCACCTTTTCTTGAGCTTCATTTCACATTTGCTACAGGGTATGGTTTGATGCTCACAGATCTCTAGGAGACAAGTTCCCTCTCCCAGCAGTGTGGGTTGCCAGCTGATCTGTTTTCATCCTGCACAGCCAATGTCACTCTTGAAAGGGCTGGATTGTGCCTGTGGAAATGGTGAAGGTGATAGCACTGCTAAGCCCATGCATTATCCAAACTGGAGAGTGATTTATCAAGGAAAATCTTCTAAGAAAAAATAAATGTTCTAATATCCCAGTTTTATTTGGATCAGTTTTGTGGGCTGAAGCCTCACCTTGCCTTCACTGCTGCAAACCAGGACGAGCGCCTGGCTGTGATGGCTGTGAACACAGGGCACAGGTGGTATCAGGGAAAGGAGACCTAGAACCATTCTGTTTTATATCAGCTATCAAACATGAAAGCGGTCTTACCGTGTCCAGTATGATGAGACTATCTTACACACAATGTTTCTGATTGCTTGGTCTACTTAGGGGCAATAAAGTGACTAAATCTGCATGAGCTAGACTTATTTAACAAGTTGACTTGACGTTGACTTGAAGCAGGCTCTTCTTTGTGAAACAGAGTTTTTTGTGAACTTTGAATGATCCGGTGTAGATGTCATGGAAAAGGCACTGTTGTTTGTCTCTGATTCCCTCTTCCAAGGGAAGCGTCCAATATTGAGTGCTCCTGTCATGAAAAATGAACTCAAGTAAATGGTATTAGCTCCTTGGTTCAAATTAAGAGAGGCTGCGATGAAGGCCTCGGCTAATGGTCAAGGACCGCAGGAGGGTGGGGTTTTAGTGGGTGGTAGTGCTTTGCTGGCTTTGCTCCCATTGTGAGTATTTTTTAGATTACGCTGTTGTGTAAGAAATTTATTTTACAGATTATAAAAATATTTTCCTGTGAAAATGCATATTTTTCTAAGCCCAAGAGATATCTAGAGATTAGGAAGGCTCAACTGGCAATAAATGCATTCAAATAATAGGAATTCTTTCTTCAAAAGCACATATATCTAAGTCTGGAAATACTGAGCATGTTTTTGTTTGCTTGTTCTAACTCAGTGGTGAGGCAGAAGTAGCCCAGTTCCTTGTGCTCCTTGAGGAGGTGTTTATGCCAGCAGCGAACTAATGCATGCAGCATTGAGAACTAGTTATAATAAACAACTTGCTGGTTTTTAAATACATTACTGGCACTCTGAGTTTTGAATGAATAGCCTGGATCTTCATTTAGTATAAGCTGATTTGAAATGTGAGGAATTTACACTAGATAAGGATTTGGCCCAAGAATTTTGTAGAAGTTTCTCTGTACCACAGTGCTGTTTATTCTAATGTTAGATGAATGGAACAGCCTTCCTGGGAGCTATTCTAAAGGGAAATGATGAAGAGCAAGTGAATTCAGGTAATATTGCAGAACAATAAAGCAGTAGCACAGGATTGGATTATGCAGTCTGGGTGAAGAAGGGAAATTGCACACTAACCACATCTGCAGATGACACAAACGGTAACAGAGCACTAAACAGGCTGCCCAGAGAGGTTGTGGAGTCTCCTTCTCTGAAAACATTCAAAACCCTCCTGGACACGTTCCTGTGTGATCTTCTCTGGATGATCCTGCTCTGGCAGGGGGTTGGACTGGACGATCTTCAGAGGTACTTTCTAATCCCGACCAGTCTGTGATTCTGTGTCTAGAGCATGTTGCCCAAGAGGCTGTGGATTCTCCATCCGTGAAGGCATGCAGAGCTCAGTTGGACAAGGCCTTGAGGGGTATGGTCAAATTTTAAAGTTGGTCCTGCTTTGAAGACTTCTGTAAATCCCTAATTTACTTCAATTGGTATATTCTGTGAAGACAAAGCCTTAACATATTATAATTACGAAATAGGATTATTTGGTACTCCTGCTGCAATAACATTTGAAAAAATTCATTATTTGGTCTATCTTGAAGCATTTTATCAAAAGGATTATTTTATTATACAGGGGCTTAAATGTAAGTGTCCTAGTGGAAACTTCCCACTGAAGTCCCAAGTTTCTAGGGACTAGGACATCACCTTTGGATGGCACATATTAGCACATTCCTTACCTGCTGGTTCCACATGCTCTCGTCTGTTGGGGATTTTTTGTTTGTTGGGTTCTTTTTTTCCCCAAAGCAAATGCTTATGCTTATGGACACTTTTGAAAATCATGCCTCTTTTAAGTACTTGAGTACCTTTTTATGATTTAGGCCTTGGGCTCCTAAAAGGATGCACTTGATATTTTTTGCCTGTTATTCAGTCGCAGCAATGTGATTCAGTGCTTGCACGTCCAAATTGATGGTTCCTGCCCAGCTGCATAGTTATATATGTTTTGTTTTACCTCCCAAAGTTGCTTTTATCACAGAGTATAAGATTTCTTCTGTGGTCACAGGCTGTAGTTTTGAAAGCCAACATAGAGTTTCCCATTTGGAAACCATCTTTTCGTGTTTTCATTGATTTTCTTATCTTAATGTATCTTAGTTTCTTTAGCCTTTTCTTTTGAATGTCAGAGAGTTAAAAGCATTATTCATTCATGCCTATCAAATACAGTAGAAAGTAAATTATTCCACTTTTGTTTGAGCCTGTTCATTCTTTGTTTAACAAGGATACAATTTCTAAGGAAAAAAGTATTCTGGAATGTCAAGTAGCAACTTTCATCTGCCACCTTGTTCTTTTGTAAACAGAAATGAGAGATTTAAACATGGGTGCGGTCTTGTTTGAACAGAGCACTCAGATTAATTCAAACATGCTTTTCCTCCTGAAGCTGCTTGTCTGGATTTGTTTTAAGGATGACATTTTTTCCACTAGTTTTTATTCAACCATCACCCTGGGTTCTAGCCATTTGGGCTGCAACCATTTTAGGACTGGTTTCCAGTAACTGAGTCTGAATTTATAACAGCCCCAGCTCCTAGATGTTCTTCATACAAGTAACGTCATGTGTCCCACCTCCTCTGGAGCTCAAATGGGGAAAATCAGAGCAAAACTGGAATGATGTATATTTTAACATAGAGAAGTGCAGTTTGTAGTTTGGGGCTGAATTTGAGGTTACAGGCTCACTTCACAACGAAGCTTGTAACCCTGTGTGAAAAAGTGTGGCTCCCTGACTTCAGGGGAACTTCACACTGTTTGCCCTGCAAACTTATTCTGTTGTGTTTCTTATTCTATTCATAGGGTTGTGGTGTGAACAGTACTGGATGTCTATATTGGTTTTCAAAGCACTTACAAAAGGAGCCATTATAAAATGAAAATATGCATTAGAAATTACACTATACATATGAAAGGTAATTCCATTCAGAGTGGAAATGGTGTGGGAGCAAACAGGGATTAGATGTGGAGCATTCATATTATGGATGGACTAAATCCCAAACTAAGGGAAACTGGGAAAACTGCTTTAAGAATAAGGTGTTTCGTACCTAAATCAAATGAATAGGCAAAATTTCATGTTGACTCCAGTGTACTTTTTTGGATCAGGCCCAAAAAGCATAGACATATCACCTGAAGCCAAACCTCTGAGCCCCAGCTGCGAGTCTGGGACAAATATCCAAAGAAGTGCTGGTGTAAATATTCATGAGCACACAATAAGTAACTTCATTAGATTCTCCAGTTTAATAGACATCTACCACTTTTAAGATAAAACTGCACTTAGATGTCTTAGATTTTTGAAACTCAAGATGTTCTTCAATTCATTATGGATTCATAGTTTTATTTCTATAATTATTTAATTAACTTTTATATTAATTATGTTAATTTATATTAATAATTTTCTTAATTATATAACATTTTTATCAGCAATCTGTTGAAGGCAATTACTTATGTAAATATCAGTATGAAAAGGCTCATTTGGTTGAGTGACAGAATGATGGCACAGGTTATCCTCAGTGTTCTACTGTGTACTACTGTGTAAATAATATATGCTCTCCCTGAGTGAAATACTTGTATCTTTTCAGCTTCTACCGTAATTACTCAGATGGGGAAAAAACTGAATGTACAATGCTACTAGGGAATATTTTGCATGTGCCTTTGCATTTCACAAGAGGTTAGATTGTAAATGCCCCACAGTGTTAGTGCTGAGTGGAATGCAGCTTCTCTGTGAAGCTCCATGGTGCCAAGATACTAAACTGGACACATCCACAGGTCCAGGAGCCTTGTATGGATGCTTGAGGGTACATCAGCAGAGAGAAGAGTTTCAGACTCCCTTCCTCTCTGCTTCTGTTGCAGTGCTCTTTTGAGAGCCTTTTTGGGGACCCACGTTACTGCATGGAAGCAGAGGAGAGAGGGGGATCTGCACCCCCTGCCAAGGCTCGGTGGCACAAGTGCTCCAACTGCTCCATGCTGTGAAAAAATCTACTGCAGATGCAGTTGTAGCACTTACTGCCTCATGCCCTGATCAATGGAGTTGCTCTAGTTATCTTGTGATAACTTTGGAGTTCATTAGATGGCAACTCATGCCATTTCTTAACATTCCCTCCCCTATCACATAATTACTTAATAGTATGAAATATTTATTGAGCGTGAAGCTTAATTACTTCGTAGATGAGCATAACATTCAGTACTCCCTTGGGAATGTGGCACATGGCTAATTACAGCTTTGTAATTAGACATGCAGTAGGCTTAGAAGAAACCTCTGAAAAGCCTGCTGAGCCCCAGCAGTGCAACAGAAAGAAGAGGGAAAAGTGCAAGCCTTGTGAAAGCAAAATGAGGATTCAAAATTCAGTAGATAAAAGAGACTTTTTTCCAGAAAATTATGGCTGGGCATCCAAAGGTAGTATTTGGGCTAAATCTGAGAGGCACAGGAGAAGGGAACTGGGCAGGCAGAGGAGAAAAACTGGAGGAGAGAGAGGGCTATTATTGTTCCAAACCTATTCTGTTGAGGCACTTTTGATATCCTAAATCTGAATACAGGAAAAGACTATATTCCACTAGCAAAGCCTCTCCACTAACTACCCTAAAGAGCTAAGATCTGGTTCTTTACGTGAGTGCTTGCTTACCTGTGGACGAACCTTTCCCAGTAAAACCCAGTTTAGCTTTACTATTTTCTATCTTGAAAACTCTGGAAAAGATCCTGTAGCTTTTCCTTCTGGATTTTGTGCATCAGAGGTTGGAAGTGTTACAAGGACTCTAAACAAAAAAGAATCAAAGTGGTCAACTACTTAAAACTACACTCTTTAAAATAGAGTACACAGTGGTGCTTCAGAGAGAGTGACTAGATGAAAGATCCACTGTGGATCCAAGCAAAGGCAATGTAATGCTCAGCTGTCATTTCCTATGAACATAACGTAACAAAAAGCAAAAGAGAAAAAAACCTGAGTTTTAAAATGACCTCTAGGAGTTAGGACTTTGATTTTTCTTGTCTTCAACTCATCACCTCCTGCCATCCACTGTGTTGGTTCATTGGTTCAATATTGACTCATGAAGAAGTATGATATCCTCTGAACTTCCTATATTCATGTTTTCACATGAGGTCTCCCATCCAGTTACTGACACGGAATAAACATGCTTGTGCAGCCTGACCTGCTCACAGCCTACTGCAGTGCAGCTGAAGGTTAATTGCAATTTTCCCTTCCTGTGACTTATTCACAGTAATGCCATGTTTCTACATATTAGTTTTGAAGATCTCTGAATTTCATTAGAAGTACAATTATTCTTGGGGAAAAGAAATCTCATTGAATTAAATAAACATTATAACTCTATTTAGAATGATTATTGGCTTTTTAGCAGGCCACAGAAAAATAGGCAGGCCTTATTAATTTATAATGAAAAGCATAGCTTCTCTTTGAGATAACACTCTGGAACAAGTATTTGAATGTGCAATTAATTGCTTTTGTTCTGAGAGTCTCAAAAATGAGCGTGTATCTGTATCACTCATTTTTATGATTGTGTTTCATAAAGCATGAGGATTTTCCATTGTAGTGGTTGCATTGCAGTAGAGAAGTTTAGCTCAGCCTTTGCTTAGTTCTGTACATCGCAATAAGACACATTTGAGTTTTAATTCTTCCGTTGTGTATTTGTATGTTTTGGGAGCCCTAGCAAGGTGTGGTGACCCTCCTTACACAGTGCTGTTCCATATAGGTAACATCCAAGTGTGTAATTACAGCAGCAACATTTGGCTCCCACGCTGCAGGCCACCTTCAGATTTCCCAAAGTGGAATCCCAATGCTGTGACCCTGATTCTCTAATCCAAAGTGCTGTCAGTGCAGATGAGAGATTGTGCTTCTGGAGACATGGCTCTCCTCTTCCACAAATTCGCTGCTGCGACCCATGGACACGTCCGGTGGGACCAGCACTTTACTGAACCTGAGTGTCACTGTCTTTCTTTTCTCATGCAAGCTGACATGAAGCGCTATCCAGAACAAAACTTGGAGCAATACAGATTAATACAATTTTATTAAAACAATGTGATGTGGTAGTCCTTTCTAGCATGATGATTTCACAAATATATCCAAATTGCTGATGTTCTGATGCTGCAAGCTCCAGTGTCATTTTAGTGAAGAACCTTCTTTAAGCTATTTACATTATCTTTTAGCAAATCTTTCAGGTAGCATCATGTTAGCATCACTATGCAGCTTCCAAACTGAGTTCAAAGTTTGAGCAGAAGGGGACCTTATTCTGGTCCTGTGTACTCTCTTCAGTGTCTGCAATGTGCCTGGCTTTGCTGTTGATGCAGAGCAGAGAAGTAGATGGAGTTAAGATGCCTAAATATGGCCAAATTGTCACAAAGGGAATTAAGAATTGGTTACTAGCACACTGTAAAACACCCAGACTTCCTATGTAAACAAGGCCAACACTAGTAAAATACAAAAGGAATTAATGTTACTTTTACTAATAAGGTGGGCCATTCATTTAATGGCCCAATGATGCACTGTTAACATAGCTGGACTTTTTCAGCTGATCCAATCATTTAATAAAAAAGAAGAAAAAAAATAGAAATCCTGTTGTTGGTCTTATAAAACATAGCTTTACACACACATCTTCTCTCATACCTCAAGATGAATATCCTCCCTATGCCCTACACAAAATTTTCAATTCAAGGTAATGCTTCAGTTAAGACAAATATTCAAATAGCTGAGAAGAAAGGTAAATCAATCTAAGATTTCTTAGTGGTACATTTTCTCTGCCTTTGTTTTGGAAAAGCTTGAGGTCTTAAAGCAATAAGGTTTAGGAAAGTCCCAACAATAGTGCAGGCAAAATTTAACATCATACATACAAAGAAAAGTATGAACATAAACTTCCCACACTGGCCTATTCCCATGGTGTTTAGACCCTTCAAATACTTGTAGACATTTGCGATATTTTCCCTTAGTCATCATTTGGCTAAGCTTATACATACTTGGGCCTTTTAGTCTTTCCCCGTAAATCAAACTCTGCAACCCATGATTACTTTTGTTACTTTTATCTGAAGCTTTGCCAGTTTGATGACATCTTTCTGGGATCAAGGTTTATTCCATAATTTTTAGACATAACTGTAATCATTGCCGCTTCTAGGGTAAGTCCTGAAGCTAGAGCCCATGATGCTTAAGAAAGGGATGGTGAAAGTTTCTGAGATGCAGGGAAAATGTCAGCAATTATGCTATACTTGGCACAGACTGATGTCCTCAGAGAGGATTCAGACCATAGGGAAAGCGTTCCCTTCTACGCAAATTAATTTTGCGTGTGGATAGTACATTGATGGAGTAACAAGCTTTGCTAATATTGCAGTCCATTTGTTTGTCCTTAAGATATAGGGACAGTATGTGGAGGAGAATTAAAAGCAAAGAAACTGCCTAGTGGAATGGAAGGTGGAAATAAGTGATCTTGTGTCTTCCCCATCTCAATCTCTGCTACTGCATCCCTGGGCTGGAAACTCACAGAATCACAGAACAACTGCTTTTGGATCAGGTGGCACCAACTGAGAACTGCTGTGAGGAAAAAAAATGATGCTGGCATAACACAAAACTTAAGCATAATTAGAAAATGAGTGCAGGCAAGGAATAAAGCTGGTGTCATCTGGTTACAAGCAGAGGAGCAGAGCACACATCTAATTCCTCCTGGCTTGGATAAATGCATGTGGACTGAAAGTTTGCTGAGCCTGAGGGTAAAGTGAGATGATAAATGGCAAAGCACGGCCTTGGAGAGGAAAGGGGGAATTGCAGAGCTTGTAGTGAGATTGGTGGGAAGCTTTGTTGGGAGAGGAAGTGTAGTGAGTGTTCGACACCCTGCAGAAAAGGCCTGAGGCCTGCTGACTCTCTCTCCATTGACCTTCAGTGTTGAAACACATCTGATGAGACTACAGTAGTTCCTAGGAAGAAATGGTGTCATTTACCTCAAGAAAAAAAATGGTGAAAACATTTCTTTTAAAGTTTTACATTTCCTATGGTTTTATATGGTGGGCAAAGTGGGTTTACCTGCAGGGATGGGCTTTCTGATTCTCTCTTTGAGTATGAACTACAGTTTGTCACTGATCTCTCCTGAGTGAGGGGACATCTCAAGTCTTAACCACAATCTAGAAAGCAAGATAAAACAAAATATGATATACTTTACTCATCCAGACTTGTTTTTCAAACTCACAATCTACAGACATGTTCCTTGGTGTGAGAAATTGCTGAAGTTAAGCTTGCTTACATTTGTCCACTGGATTACCAGGAAAATATGAAAAAAAAATCAATGCAGAAAGAAGTTACTTTTTCTTTCAAAGCCAGTAGAATTAAATTCTGTCAGTGAGAGATTGTTTCTATAATACATTGTCAGATGTTGCTCATTTCCATGCGAAACAGGATCTCCGTTGCCAAATATGCATGGCGTGTTTGTTCCATGCTCTGCATAGTGCTTATGGTGGGTTGCTATCATTGGTCAAATGAAAAATGAAGGCTCAGTTCCAGATTCTTAGTCACTGTTGTTCTGAATATGTGGAATCTCAAGGCAAAAAGCCCAAGGCTGTCGTTTTTTTTAGAAACCACAAGGGCCCATAATGACCATTCAAAGTAATTAAATGTTGTGATTTCCTATAAACAATTTCATTAATTTTCCTTGAGTAATTTACATTAAAATGATAAATGCACTGTTAGTAAGTGGAAAGTAAAATTTTGCCTTCAACTTTGTCCAAAAAAATAGCCTTATAAGGTAGGCCAGTGGGGCTGTGTCCATCCTGGTCAGGTGAACAATCGTGGGATTACTAGGGCATGATAACATGGTCCCTGCCACAGTTTTGGCTAATAGCAGGTAGCACTCTTCCAGATAATGCTGGGACCTGACTCAAATGAAAAACGACCTTGGTCTGTTTGAATTATCAGTAAAAACATCATCTAAAGGACCCAGTGGCTCCCTAGCCTCTGGGGAGTGCTGTGCTTTCCCCTATCTCCAGCATCTTGCGCTCAGCATTTGCTGGCAATGTTATTCACATTTGAGAGGACTGTCTCTCCTTCAAAATTACACTCCTGGCTGGCTTGCATCTTGAGACTGAGTGGTGTGGACTAGATGGCAGTTTTGAGCCTCCTCTAAGTGACAAGGACACTGGTCCCAGGTTTCTCACCTCCTGGGAAGTCCTACAACCAGGAGGCGGCGAGATGAAAGGAAGGGGCCAACATCCTTCCTTTGAAATAACACAGTTGTCTAATGTGTGTTTAGCCTGATTCTGCTGTGTGGGGCATGCCCAAGCGTTTGTTGCACTTAGAAGCTCTGGGGGGATCTCATTTTTGGATGCATGTGGTGCTTCAGCTGGTGCCAAGGTTAGGACAGGGCTGCATGTGTGCATGGAAAGCAAGCTGTGCCTGGAGAGCTTCAAGTCAAAAGCTTGGTTGGGGAGGAGGGGGTTAGGTTGCAGGTCCCAGGTTTCAAGGAAATATTTGTGGAAGAGGAGAGTCCATGTTTAAAAGTTGCAATGTGTATTTCTTATTGCACTGAATCTGTCAATTTTGGACAGTGTGTGCTTAACGCATCAGGAACAGAGAACCATAACTGATGCTACTGAAATGCTTGAAAAACAGTTAGTCCAGTTACCAGACAAATTTTATATGATATTCATTTCTAATTCACACATTTATCTTCTCTGTCTTTTCTGTGTGTATACTAGTAATTGTTAGGCAATTATCCTGTCTCCTTCAAATTCTTTATGTTAGTATTCTCCCTTTTTTATCTTTTTTTTAAATGTTAAATCATAAAAACATCAAATAAAAGTGTAGTTCTTGGCATTTAAAGAAAAACAACTTCATCCAACTTGGACTTCTGATACAAGTCTATCCCCATGGATAAGCATATTTTGGGTTTAAGAATTTAGCAGTGTGCTCTTTCCTTTGTTATAAGGCTGCTATTAGTGGACCAGTGTGGCGTCCACTACTCTCATTAAAGATCAAGGCAAAACAAATCCAACTCTGAAATTATATTGTTATCAATCTCTTTAAAGTCCTGGAATAGCTTAAATTTGTCTCAGTGTGCTCTGTCATCAAGCACCATGTGTAAACATCTTTTGCTGAAGACCACAGCTTCTGCTCAGTTGGAACTATATTGAAAAGATTGTGTTTTTTTTTCAAAAGTCACTACTGCCATCAGTAATTTCATTTCCCAGCTACTCTGAGTTCTTTTGGTTTTGATGCAGTCTTTTCCAGAACCAATTTAGGAATTTAAATGCAAATCCTAATGCATTATTTTGTGGTGTGTTTTAAAACTTAGGAAGGGACAAAATATTCCTGTGCACAGAAGAGCTTAATGATACTTTTTGTGTTTTCATTTTCAAGAGGCATTTGTCCCCTGAAGAGTTCCAGGAAGTCTTCAAAATGAGCATTGAGGAATTTGATCGTCTGGCACTTTGGAAGCGGAACGACCTGAAGAAAAAGGCCCTGCTTTTCTAGCCCCTCCCGGATAAAATATGTGCTTAATCAAAACAAAAATAGTCTTGCCAGAACTATCACATGCACTTGCTGTTGAACCATTGTCCAGCTTCATTGTGTTAGTATGTGTTGGGGGAAACAGGACAGATTAGATGGCAACGCGTTGGAATACAGAGAATTTGCTAATCTTGCATGACCAGATGGTTTTGTCAGTAACTCCTGGTCCTACCCAGTTTACAACATGCAGAAAATCTAGCTTTAAATTTATTGTTGCTTGCAGTTACTGCTTGATGCAAACGGAAATTATGAAAGGAAGAGAAAAAGTGTAGCTGTGACAAAGGAAATACTTCCAACATTTTGTTCCATTAAGTTTTACAACTCAATTTTTACAAAATCAAGTAATGAATATAAAAGTCTCCAAAAGGGGATCACATGCTATTACATATATGGTAAAAGCCAAAGAAAAGCATGTCCACAAGCAATTATTGCAATTGTTTATGTGTGGTACTTTTTAAGAATGAAAAATATGGAAGCACCTTAATTCTACTTCTTATACTTTAGACACAGCCTACTCTCTAAAAGGTCATATTTGTCTAGAAGGTAACTAGCTATCTTTAATTACAACACAAGAGTTTTTATTTTATTAAGAATATATTGTGACATAAAACAGTTATAATGACTAAAATGTGTACAGACCTACTTAAAAATTTAGTCCCATTCATCAGGAAAACTGAAGCCTTATACAAAACTGGTTTAAAGAGTGTATTGTGCCAGTTGACTGTGTTTTCCTACTAGTTTGGGGTGTTTGGAGAACTTTTTTTTTTACATTTCATGCTGATAAACATACCATGTAATCTTAACTATATGTAGATAGATACATCTATCTGTAAAATAATTCTTTTCATTAATATATGTTCTAGGTAAAGACATTCTTACTTTCTCCACTTTCTGGCTTTTTAGGATAAGCCATGAGAAATGTGATGGTAGGTGTGGAAATGGAACAGTTCAGCATAAAATGTAACAAAAAAAGCTTGGTGTGCTCTATCAATAATACATCCAATTATAATCAAATATATAAAACCCTCATGCATTACTATTTGCATGTTTCTGTACAAATAAATTAAAAAAAACCAACCTATGGGATACTGGTCCAGTACCTCAAAACTATCCTAAATAACAAGCAAAGCTAACAAAATCTAAGCATTTGGTATGAGCGTTAGACCTTAATATCTCTTCCAGCTGAAAGACTGTGTTAAATTTGATAATTTCATATGGTCAGAAGTATGGTTGCTGACAAAGAATGTTTTAAAGTGAGTTGCTAGTTTTGTGTGATACTAAAAGAGCATTACAAAAAGTCCATTTTTCAGCCATGTGTCAGTATTCTGCATTTTTACTGCCTTGAATGTTTGTACTCACTTCCTACTTCACTATGTCTTTTTGCATTTCCTTAAAGTAACTGGTTAATATATGCACTACAACACACAGTTTCAACTGACCCAGCATTGGAAAAATCATAGCATTGAACATGCCTTCTTCCAACTAACTTTCAAAATCCATGCTGTTGGAAATAAATATTTTCTCATGACCTTAATGTTTTGTCTGATGATACATATGTTTAAAAAAATCATTAAAACAAAGACATAACTGAGTGACTTTGCTAACATGTGTATACTTTTTTGATTGCAGCGCTGCTCTGGATAGGGTCTTCTCATTATATTGATGTAAATAATATGTATTTTGCATTAGCTTTGCTTGATGAGGAGAGCATTAAGTGTACATCTGTGAATGTCAAGTTAACTGTAAAGTTGGTCATGATTTAAACAATCCATCTAGCAACTGGCATATCTCACCAAGGAAAAGCTGCCTCACTGGTGATGTTCAGTGCACAGAGCCATTAGCCAGTCCTAATTGAGAGCTCCTGACTGCCTGTGGACTGCATCCATAGTGCTCTTCAACCTCAGAATAGCATTTTACCTTTTTCCTACATGTGAAAACTGGCAATGCAGGGAAATGGGCCAGTCAAGAATGTGATTGGCAAGGTCCACTGACACAATGAAAACAAAAATCCAGGAGAACAATTAGTTGGAGAATGATGGTGAGTAAGTTTGACGTTGGTGAAGACTGAATATGAAGAAAGCGAATCCAACTGCAGAAATTTACATTGCAAGCTATCTAATCTTAGATGAAATTAATTGTATGCCGATAGTCTGTAAGTGAAAATAATACGCCAAGTTGCTTGAACACTAGTCTTACAACCATTGACCATGTTACCAGATCACTTTCAAGCCATCAGGATGATACTTTGAATTGCACACATCTCACAAAATGCCTCAACACAGTAATCTTTGTGTTCATTATACCATTCGCCAAACAGGCACGTATTTGATGCCAAACACCCAAAAATGTTTTAGAAGACAGTCAGTTTATCAACTTGCGTTCCGCTACCAGCCAAAACCAAAAAGGAATTTTGGCTCCCATACACAAAATCTTTGCTGATGTTAGATGAACAAGTACTCTTGTGTGTCCTTCTTATTTCATTTTCCTGAAAGTTTGAAACGGTCTGTAGATGTCTGTTCTGTGCAAAGGTGGCATAACTCAGTCAGCTGTTCTGCTTTTCAGATAATCATATCGATGTATCACTCTATACTTATCTACTGTCATATGGTGTAGTGACCTATTTAGTTATGCTTTCTAGCCTAACTGAATTCTTATTTACAATATGATATTGGATGCTAGATTTGGCACCAGCCAAAACTCTGGTGTAAAAGGGCCATAAAGTGAGTAGTGGTGTAATTCACTGCTAAGTTTTCTGTGCATCATCACCTAAACCCTGTAAACCAGAACATGGCATACTAGAGAATACAACATTTCTGGTTCTAAAATTTATAATATTTTCACCATATAAAAACTACAAATTGGAATTTTAGCCACGTAGTTTTCCTTCAGGAGACGCTAATCTCAAATAGCGTTATGAAACAGAAAATGCATTTCAGAGTGGTTAGATGAATCTTTGCCAGAATATTCCATCCAATAGTGTGGTCCAGCATTGGCAGTAACAAACTGAGAGTCTCAAGAAGTCATCGGCTGTTTTTTAGAAAATGCTCTTTCAGGTTATTAAGATACTGCTCCATAGTCCTGCTGCTCGGAAATTCTGTCTTTCACCATTTTGGTAAGTATGGATATGGCTATCAAGATCAATATAGCTCTGGAAGGAGCCTATTATATAGGTATACAGGAAGCAAGGGAATTTTGTCAGAGATTTTGTTTTCCTACTTGGGCCTGAAGTGTATGTCTCAGCTGTTCATGACGGCCTTGATGTATGACCTAATTCTCACCTCATGTATTTTAAAGCAGACATGTCTCAAACACAGCAACGAAAGAGCCAACTTATTTCTGGAATATTGTGTCCAGTTCTGGACCCCTCAGTTCAAGAAGGACAGGGAACTGCTGGAGAGAGTCCAGCGTAGGGCTACAAAGATGATTAAGGGAGTGGAGCATCTCCCTTATGAGGAGCGGCTGAGGGAGCTGGGTCTCTTTAGTTTGCAGAAGAGGAGACTGAGGGGAGACCTCATTCATGTTTATAAATATTTAAAGGGTGAGTGTCACGAGGACGGAGCCAGGCTCTTCTCGGTGACAAACAATGATAGGACAAGGGGTAATGGGCACAAGCTGAAACACAGGAGGCTCCACTTAAATTTGAGAAGAAACTTCTTCTCAGTGAGGGTGACAGAGCACTGGAACAGGCTGCCCAGAGAGGTTGTGGAGTCTCCTTCTCTGGAGACATTCAAAACCCGCCTGGACGCCTTCCTGTGTAACCTCATCTAGGTGTTCCTGCTCCGGCAGGGGGATTGGACTAGATGATCTTTTGAGGTCCCTTCCAATCCCTAACGTTCTGTGATACTGTGATTCTGTGATTCATCATCAGTGTCTTTGAGACAAAGGAACATGTGGATTTTTGTGGTTGCTGAGGAATATCTGACCAACAATTCCAGATAGGAAACCCGGCATGCCAGATTACCATTAAGGCTGTCTCAGAAGGCTGGACATTTCTGTCTGACCTTCTATTTTTTTTTTCCTTGTGG
>NW_010185577.1:0-7988 GCF_000695765.1 Mesitornis unicolor | reverse complement strand
CAGCAGAGAACTGGAATTTCAGAAACAAGAAAATACATAGTTGTGAGAAGCTACCTGGAATCTAATAACCCTCTGAGACAAGGCTAGTTTTACATGAAGAAAAGAAGATACAGTTCAGACCAAGAGAGAAAGTGCCTTGTCTTACATTCCTCATTTTGATGAGGAACCATCTATTTAACATTTCCCGAGCGCGACCAAGGCAGACCATTAATTTTATTGCCTTCTCACAGATCCACAGGAAAATGCTATTCTGCTGCTCACAGAGGAGCTGGATGTGATCCCAGGCCCTGCCATCTGTATGGCGCAGGGGCTCCAAGTCATTACAATCTGCTGTCCGTTTGACATGTGTGAGGAAAAGTGTCGCTTTTCCAAGTTTCCTAAGATCTAGACTGACTCTTGACCAATGTGATCACTTGCTAGCTCACAGGCATGGCTACCATTTTTCAGCTGTCTTAAGTATCTGAAAAAAAAGACAAATGAGTTTAACATCAATGATAGACTGCAATCCTCCTGTACACATCAAATTATGCTGGAGCCTTCCATTTCTTCCTCATATCCAGGCCGACTCTGAGCTATGGACAAATCCTTGCAGGCTCACAGAAGGTGCTGGTTCAGGTTTTTTGTCTTTGTATCCCTGCTTACTTTTTCTATTCTGTGAAAAGCCATGTTAGAAGAGGTGGTACTCAGCCTTTGAAACATTTGATCTCATTAGCTTACTTATGTGGTAATGAAGCATACACAGCAAACTGAGGTTTGTCAGGTTGTTGCAGTTTGTCATTATTCCCTCTTCACAGGCACCATCTCTCTGCTTTACAGCTAAAAGAAGTAAGTAGTTGTGTGTTTTTATAAGTGCTCTTTCCTTGATGATTTAACATGTTTTCCTCTTACCACTTTGTGTTTGACCTCTTGACTACTGTGCACCAAGGTATATGATAAGAATCAGTTCAGTTTTATTAGGGGTTTTTTGGGGGTTGAGGGTTTTTTGTACGTTTGTTGTTGTTGTTGTTTTTTGTTTTGTTTTGTTTTGTTTTGTTTTTAAATGGTTGAACAGGTCTATGCAGCATTCAAGCAGTTTGGGCCAGCCAGTGGTCCTTCTGTGCCAGCCTGGCCAACAGCAGGAGCTCCAGAGTAACCAGTGGGAAACCTAAGCCAGACAAGAGCAACATGTCCCACATATCTAGATGTATAATGATTCAAAGCTTTAGGGAAGACTTTTTTTTTGTCTAATCTGTGATGTATTTACCATTTCTTAGAAGATGTCTGGATATCCTTGATTTCTGTGTCTGAATCTTGTTAGATCTGTGTCCTGAAGGATTCGCCTTTGACCTGTTTTTTTCCACTTGCTATGATGCATTCCTTTATTACGTTTCTTTTGAGATTAAAAGCTTTCTTTGCCCTTGATAATTTTTCTGCAAGGTCCTCTCAGCCTGTTGTATCTTGTATGCAGGAGGTGGTCTGACAAAAAAGGCATTACAGTATTTACTTTATATTCATCACATTGTATCAAACATAATAACACCTTTTTTTTTACAGGGGAAGAAGAAAGGTAAGAATGACTTTTTAACTACAAATATCCTTTATGCTGAAGCCTGGCTAGAGCTATTCTCAGTATTGCAAGCTGTTTGGTTGTTTTGAGTTTTCCCCTCCCCGAGTGGACATAATCCTGAACTCTGACATAAAAGCAGTTTTAATTTTTCATACTAGTATCTGTAGATATTTCTATTAACGGATAATTAAATAGGTAACATGATTGATAACAAATAAAACAGTTGAAGTTGCTAACGGTTGTCTGAATTTTCCCAGTTCTATGGCCTGGAATAATTCAGTTACGGAACCAGGTTATTACTCTTCATGTCACTTGACAGTTTTGCTAGTCAGACTAAAAGGAAAAAAAAAATTTCTCAAGGTAAGGATCTGGAATACACACTTTTTGGGCTCCCCAGTTTATGCCAGTTTTATACAAGACATGTTTCATCTCCTACCTAGTTTTTGATAGATGGCAATGCCTGCAAGACTTTGAGTCACTGTGTAGTCATCAAATAGTTCAAATTGCATTTTTTTCCTTAATCCTTTTTTCCCCCTGTGTAATAACTGGTTCTTTTTATAGTGCAATAAAAATAACGTAATAATCAAAGGCTACTGAAATAATTAATTCAATTTTAAACGGCACAGAAAACAATAGAAATACCTAATAGCAGCTGAAATGTATCCTTTTTTTTTGAGCAGGGGCTAAAATTAAATGGTACAGAAGAAGCTGCTGCTGCTGTCATTAGTGGGAGGACTCTGCTGCTGTGGGTTGTTATGAAGTGCTGAAATTTCAAGGTAGACACTTTCCTCCAGGGTCTATAAAAGTTTTTTAAGATATTCTATAACAAATATAAATGTTAGATTATGTGCTTTCACATTTACTTTACCTTTTTACCTCTGAAATAGTCTCACATATAAATTAGTCTACTTCAGGCTTTCTATGCTCATAAGATGACTAAAATTAGTATTTCTATACTAATATCAGTTTGGCAGCACTGCTATTGTTCTGAAATTCAAAGTATTTATGAAAATTTTCTTGAACCCTAACTTTCTTACTAAAAATGGCGAAACATCTCCTGTAAGAAATAAAGAGACCTAATACTTGCAAAACAAACCTTGTAAATATCATCAGTCCTGGATTTCTGAACACTGCACAGAAGGCAAGCATTGAAGTAGCACGTGCCTAACCATAAGCAATGTCTTTTTCTTTCAAAATCCTTCTGATTCATTGGTTTAATGGAAAAATTGGAAAGGGTTTTTGGAGCAGGAAAAATACGGCTTTGTTACTTTTGAAAGTATCATTAAAAGTGAACCTGGCCAAGCTTTCTTGAAGGAATAAGGAAAGTACTCATGTAAAAAAGAGACATTGTATTACAGTGAGTCAACTCCAGAGTAAATAAGGTGTAAATAAAAAGTAACTTGAAGTAGCTTTTCCAGTGCTTACGTAAGTGTGCTTCTTTAGGAAGAAAAGTGCATAGCAATGGTATCGTAAAACAACACAGTGGCTTTATCTGAATAGTTGAGATTTTCAACAGAATTACAAAGGCATTATTTTGACAGATTATAAGTTTAAGAACTGGCTGTTGCCTGATCTTGATGATAAGGAAGAAGGAAGGTATAGAGTTTCATACGTTGTTGAACAACACAGGAGAAAAAGAGGCAGGGCAGGGCTTTTTGCATCAGTCTTGCTTGAATTCAAAGATAGTAGGGCCAAGAAGCTGAGATCTACAGAATATCTTGTCCCAGTGTGTTCAACTTTAATATAAACTTGAAAACAATGAGACTAGGTTTTTTAAAGAAAATTGTACTACATGAAGGTAGAGCTAATTTTCAGTAATGCTGGGGGTTTAATATGCAACTATTAAAATGATGTTAGCATAGCATTTTGAAAATGTCAGGTGCAAAATGCTAAGTCCACTGAAATCACTGGCAATCCTACCTGCACAAGACTGCAAAGGTCAGGTTATATAGAATTTCTTCTAAAACTGAAATCGGAAGGAGGGATTGTTTGCTTATGTTTAGTTCAAACAGAAGAATATTAATGGGAAGTAACTATTTTTAGCTGGAAGAGTCTATGAAGTTTATATTATCCTTTTCTATATATTCCCTCCTTCACCTTGATTCAAATTCAATTAGCAGTGGAATGAAGAAGCTAATTTAAGATGTTTTACATCTGTGTGAAAAGAAGATAGTTGCAAGTAGTTTTGTTACACAGGAGAAGATCTGTCTGTGTAGAGAGTAAGGAGAGGCCCATGCATTCTATAAAAGCTGCATAATCCCTCTTCTTGAAGTTTCTATAAAGCACACTTTTTCAAATTTGCTTTCTGCAGAAAGGTGAATAGCATTTCTATAGAAGTAAGTTTTACCTGTATAGGAAGTCCTTTTATGACACTCAGCACTGTGAGATTCCTGAGAGAAATTTTAGAAGTATATGTAAAATATGATGTTATTTCCCCCAGTGAACCTGGAAAGTATGTGGGACTCAAGGAAAAAAACAACTTGTTAAAGAGATACTTTAAGAAGATACTCTTTTTAAAAAAATCGGAAAGATGCTCAGTACTAGAGTATTAAAAATACACTGTGCCATAACAGGATCACAGTATATAAGAAAGGCAAAACAAAAACCCTTTATCAAGAGATTTAAAAAAGACATTTATTCCTAGTTTATAAATGCCTCGAGCATCTGAGACAGCTGTAGAAACACTGATATTTTCCTTACAGAAAAGTCACAGTTTCAAAGTAACAGAAGAAGCCGTAACTTGCCATCTGTTTTTGAAATCCTGCCATCATTATGTTTTACTGAAAAGAGTGGCAATTACTGCAATGCCACTCTATCTCTTGACAGCCCAGATTGCATGGTATTTTTGCCTGATTTTGCTGTTCCCTGAGACCATCCGTTCCCCCATGGCAGGACCATGCAAGTGCAGGAGGTTGGGCATGGCAGGAGACAGCGACAGCAAAGCTCTCTCCAAGGAGCCCCTGTCTCCCTGGCCCAACACGCCAGCATCTTCTGCACGGGGCAGACAATTTGACAAAATTTGACAATTGCAGGATTTTTATATCTGCTTAAACAAAAAAAAAATCACTCAAAACCACCTCCCAAAAAACAAAGAGGCAGATTGTGTTGACGGACTTTCTAGTACCAAATGACAAGAACATGCAGGCTCTTTTGTACAGCTATGATTTTGCTTCAAGATACTGAACCGCCCCACACATTCCTGTAGAGACATCTTGAAAGGTCTGACTGAGAAGTACTGAGCAGACTTTTGGGGGATACCAGTCATCACTTATATCATCCAGTAGCTTTTCTTATACTAGATTTTCTCACCAGGATGTTGCTGAGGGTTTGGAGCCTCTTAAACCAGTGGGTTGTCTGCTTATGGACTCAGTCCAAGGCAGATTCTAAGTGGAATTGAGTGTATCTTTAAAAACTGACCCATACTTCTAAATGCTTAAAGTACTGTTTTCCTGCCTTTTTACATGATTTAAGTGTGCCAAATCCAAATTGCTTGGAGTTCCTTACAAGACATAAATCACAACAAATGGTTGGAGATTTTTTTTCTCATGCCTCTGTTTCTCAGATTTCATCCAATGTTGATTTTCCAAGGGGAAAAAAATCTTAATACACTCATAATAACTCTTCTAAGCACATCCTAAAGATAATAAATATGGCCTGTCATTGTCATGACTTTTCTCTTCCAACACCCTAGGGATTATCTGATGTTTAAAGTCCCAATCTTGTAAACAACTATATTTGGATACCTTACTGTTGAAACTACTTGATTATTTTCTTTTATTTTGCTCTGATTATTTTCTTTTTTGTGATAACCAGTGCTAAGAAGACTATGGGAGGATAAGGGCATCCCTATGACTGAGGTTCATCGAGTCATGCCTGAAGCTTGTGAAGGCTATTTCTATAGTAATGAAGTTACCCTCGATAGAGTGGAAATGTATTGTGAATTATTGAGGGAAAAAAAGACAGTATTTGGAACATTGCATGGATGCTTGGTCTTGAACTTAAAGCTAGAAGGTGCTTTTTCAAGCATGGAGGACATGTGTTTCAAATAGGGAGATTTATACAACTTCATCTGCTACTTAGTGTTAGAGGATCATTAGTTTAAGAAGTTTATTGGGTGCAAAGTATGACGTACAGTTACTGAGAACCACAGATGTCCTATTAATGACATGACTTCAGTTTCCATGCAAGAAACTCCTTAGTAATCAATTGATTTATTTTGATCATATTGTGTTGGAGGTGAGTTATATGCTGTTCCTCTTAATTTTATAAAATAGAATTTGTATTTAAATAGTGTCATTAAAGACTAATGGGAAAGAAATTCACTAAATCACTAAGGTCTATTTTGCAGCTGAAGTATCTTACGGAGCGCATATGGCCGAACTCGGAAGTGGGGGTAGAAATGACGTTTTAAAATGCAGCATTGTGGAAACTAAGAATTTGAAGAAGAAAAAAATTATTTTGAACCCTTCAGCTTTAGAGAGACATTGTCTTCAAGAGAAACTGTTTGTGCTGTCTGATTCTGTCTCTGTGATAGACGGCCCCTTCTTTAGTCCCTGTGGAGTTACCACCAGAAGACATTATGTCCTTACCAATCTCTCCAACAGCCTAAGGCCAAACCCCTTGTTATCTCACTTTCCCATCTGACATAGGGCATAAAGTGCTTATTTTCTTGCTAGCCTTCTGATGACTATTTCTCATCTTTGTTTCTTTGCTGATTGGCTTCCTAACATCTTCAGGACATTTCTGCAGAAGAAATACTCTGCAGTGTTGCTAAAACCAAGCATCGTGCTTACAAACGGTGGAGGGGCCACACAACATCTCAGGGCAGGCAGGGGCTAAGTAAGTAACTGAAGGGTTGCTTAATATAACGTGCGCATTAAAATTTATCAAACCAGAGCCAGTGCCAAATCCTGGAAGTGCTTGCTCCAAGCATGCAAATCAGTGGTGCTATGCAAGGATTATGCTGCATGCACCAGAGCAGCCAAGGGCTGTGCTTTCACGGCAAGCTTTTGGATTGCTCACTCTAGCGATCATGTTTTACAGGTCATGATACAAATCAAGTAGCTCTAAGACAGCAATCACTCAAAGCAATTGAACTGTGGAGAAGAGGAGCTACGGTTTAATTTTTTAAGGCCAACTAAGCCCTTTAATATTGCCAGAAAAAACACAACTTCTAACTACTCCAAACCCCACTCCTGCCAGCTCCCAACAAGCCAAATGAAAAAAAGGCAGGTAGGAGCAGGCTGCTGCTGTCAGAAGAACTCGTCCAGTAGGCAAGTCCTTCCCTGCCCGTACCCAAAGGCATACAAGAAAGAGAACGGCTGAAAGTGAGATTTTTAGGTCAAATAATTTGTCATGAAAAGGATGGGCTGTGAATTCAAGCACTCCTGGTTTAGGCTGCAGAGATCTCATGCATATCCTAGTTGCTCACACATTGCAAATGCTGAATAAATAGACTGTTCTCTGTTGAACCTGTTAATTTGGGTATTGCCCTATTGGAATAGCGGAGTATGATGAAACAGGACAGAAGACCACATTAAACCTGGCCAGATCAAATAAAATTTTATTCACAAAAACTGAAGATGCTCAGTGAGTTGTATACCCTACATAAGCTACAAGCTTGATGAACTTGCATGTTGAATGTTCACAAATAATTCTTACAGAGAACACTTGTGCATCCAACTGTTACAGCTGACGTAAAAGAAAAGATGCTCTAACACCCAGCTGAACTAAGGATGAAGAAGAACTGCTAATTGTAAATTTTAGTAACATTTCTCTGTGGCCTCGGTTTTCCATTTTCTTTATGAATAGAGAAGAAAAGAACTATGTGAACTTGTCAGAGTTTATTCTTCTTGTCTGTATGCAAGTTTGCAATGGTTCAACCTGCAATTGTATTAAAAACGGAAGGCTACTTTAAGCTTTTACAGGACACTTTTAGTCAATATAAATTTCAATCAACATAAACAGTCTCACCTTGCACTCTTTATTTAAACCTGGCTTGTATCAACCTAAACTGAGATGACACAAACAGGTTTTAAATCCATGTTGGATCTGTGCATGGTTTTACACCATTTTAACAAAAGGGCTTCAATTGCGACTTTAGATAAATGGCAACATGGCCCGTGCACTCCAATTCCACACTTTGGGTTACTCCCCACAGCTGAATGCCAGAGTAACAGCGTCTCCTGGGAATAAATTGAAAGGGGATTAACCGCATTGAAGCTCCCATTATAAAATCGCAGTATTTTGGCCTTTACTCGGGGGAAAAAGCCTCCACCCACCAAGGGTGCTTTACTCAGGGGCAGGAAGCCCCTGTTTGACCTGCCAGCATCTGCCTCGTAGGGGGCACCTCGCCTCATCCGCCCCTGCCCGGCAGGAGCCCGCACCTCCCAGAGCTGTCTGCGCAGGGAAGGCCGCACACACCTGCCCTTCCTCCTGCCCT
>NW_010185576.1:0-2442 GCF_000695765.1 Mesitornis unicolor | reverse complement strand
CCATCATCAACAGCCTGCAGGGAGCCTTCATCTTCCTCGTGCACTGCGTCCTCAACCGCCAGGTGGGGGGCAGCCAGGGGTCTGGGGGTGCGTGGGAGGGCACGGGGGACACTCAGGACGTGGTTGTGGGTCCCATTTGCAGGTGATGGAGCAGTACCGGCGCTGGTTTAGGGCCCTGGGGCGACGAGCGCAACCTCAAGAGATGCCCACGCCTGAGATGCACATCACCTACGTCACCGTAAGGGCACTCGGGCACCGGGGTCTTTATGGGGTGCTGGGTGGGCACTCAGGTCCCTGTGGGGTGTTGGGTGAGCACCCAAACTCCTGGATTCCTATGGGGTGCGGGGTGGGCACCCAAACTCCTGGGTCCCTATGGGGTGTGGGGTGGGCACCCAACCATCATCGGGGCCCTCTGGTTACCACCAAAAGGAGGTGGGAGCCATGGGGGGCACAGGGGAGGTTGCCAGGACCCCCAAGTCCTCCCCAGGGCTCTTGGGGGTCTGGCAAGAATCCACTTGCCCCATTTCTACCCCATTTTTGCCCATTTTTGCCCCATTTTTGGTCCTTTTCACCCCCAGGAAGGGGAGAAGCTGCAAAGCCACAGCACCGAGGGCTGCACGTGGGAGAAGTGACAGTGGCTGCCCCCCAGGACCGACCCATTTCTGGCACATCCGACCCATTTCCAGCACCTTTCCTGCAGATCCAACCTGTTTTCCCAGTTTTCCTGCCGATTTCACCTATTTCCAGCATTTTTTCTCCTGCAGAACAACTCATTTTCAGCATTTTCCCCACAGATCCAACCTATTTACAGTATTTTTCATCCATATCTCACTAATTTTCCATGATTTTCTCCAAAAAACCACCAATTTCCAGCATTTTTCTGTGGAAAAAACCCATTTCTGGCATTTTTTCTTGCAGATTTAATCCCATTTCCAGCATTTTCTCCACAAAATCACTGACTTCTCAAATTTTCCTCCAAGACTGAGCCATTTCCAGCACTTTTCCACAGAATAACCCATTTCCAGCATTTTTCCTGCGGTTTCAACTCATTTCCAGATTATTTTCCTGCAGATTCAACCCATTTCCACCTTTTTCTCCAAGAAATGACCAGTTTCCATCACTCTTTTTCCTGTGGAATGTCCCATTTCCAGCATTTTTCCACAAAATAACCCATTCCCATAATTTTTCCAGCAGTTTTGCTCCATTTTTCTGGTTATTTCCCTTCACACTCACCTCATTTCCATCGATTTCCTTCAGAATTACCCATTTCCACCACGTTTTTCCCCTCAGGATCGCTCCGTTTCTGGCCTTTTCCGGCCTCCTTCACCTCACGGCTCCGACGGGGTTTTTTGGGCTGAAAAAACCTGATTTTATTAAAGGCCCGTGGCTTGTCCCTGAGGAGTCGAAGTGGATGCAGCCATGGGAGAAGCCTGGGCCCACTTCGGGGTCCGGGGATGGGGCCTGGATCCACTTGGGGGCCTGGGAAGGGGTCCTGGATCCACTTTGGGGGTCTGGGAAGGGGGCCTGGATCCACTTGGGGGTCTGGGAAGGGGTCCCGGATCCACTTCGGGGTCCGCGGATGGGGCCTGGATCCACTTTGGGACATGGGAAGGCCCAGAGGCAAGAGAAGGGGCGGGGTCTTTGAGTCTTGACTTCCCCAGCAGCCAATTAGCTTCCTGCCAGCTCTTGATTGACAGGACATGGCAGGCAATTGTGCTGAGGCTATGTCCTCCCTCCTCCATCTGCCAGAGAGGCGTCCGATTGGTGGGAGGTGGGAGCTGGGCGGTGCCGGAAGGAGTCCAATCGTGGGGTGGGGTGAACGACTCTGGCGCCAGGCAATAGGCAGCGGCGTCTCTGTGAGGCCACGCCCCCAGAGTACAGAGAAGGCGGCGATTGGCTGTGAGCTGAGATGGGCAGCGCGGCTCAGCCAATGGGGCGTCGAGGGAGGCTGAGGAGGTGCCTGAGGAGAGGTGAGAGGGAATGATGACTTTGGAGGGGCGTGGGTACTACATATCCACCTCCAGTGCCCTCCCAGTGCCCCCCAGTGCTGGAACTGGGCTGTCTCCCTGTCCCAGTGCTCTCCCACTATGATCCAGTGCTGGGACTGGGCTGTATCCCTGTCCCAGTGCCCTCCCAGTACCATCCAGTGCTGGGACTGGGCTGTCTCCCTGTCCCAGTGTCCTCCCAGTACCCCCCAGAGCTGGGACTGGGCTGTCTCCCTGTTCCCAGTGTCCTCCCAGTACCCCCCAGAGCTGGGACTGGGCTGTATCCCTGTCCCAGGGCCCTCCCAGTATGATCCAGTGCTGAGACTGGGCTGTCTCCCTGTCCCAGTGCCCTCCCAGTATGATCCAGTGCTGGGCCTGGGCTGTCTCCCTGACCCAGTGCCCTCCCAGTACCACCCAGTGCTGGGCCTGGGCTGTATCCCTGTCCCAGTGCCCTCCC
>NW_010185575.1:16486-18432 GCF_000695765.1 Mesitornis unicolor | reverse complement strand
TCTGTGATTCTGTGATTCTGTGACTTCAGCTGGGTATTGTCCCTTTTCTGTGAGTTCAAAGGCATATGATCCTGTTTGGAAGTGGCTGGCAGTCACTGCAGAGGAGTAGAGATCCTCTGTTCTAGAGAACATCTGAGATGGGGTTAAGCAGTCGTCACCCAGGAAAATGAGGTTAGATTTTAAGCCCTCAAGTCTTGGATGTTAAACAGCTTGAGTTAACGAATCCTGACCTTGGCTGGCGTGAAAATCCCAAATGTCTGTTTTTCCCTTTTGTTGTTGGAGCACATGAAAGGTTTGAAAGCCCTGATATTCTTGAAAGAGGTTATCTTGTTAAAAGGTATTAAAAGAAGGGTTGTTTTTTTTTAAAAAAGAAAAAGTCATCCCTGCTCAGCTCACTGGCCTGTTTCCAATCACTCTGCCTCATCTTTCCTGGTAAAGACATCAGTCAGATCTCATCCTGTCTCTGTGACAACCTGACCTCTGCCTGCTCTGCCATTGGTTTCCCTTTAGCTGGCTCCTTCCAGTATGAGAATTGCTAAACCTTGGCGTAAAGGCAGAACTGCTTCTCTTTTTCATTGCTTGATGGAGAGGGACAGGGACAAAGGCAATGTTTGAAGAAGTGTAGGGGAAATTCATGCTTTAGCCTGATTGATTCCTGCGTCAGCACGCTGGGGAACAGCTGCCCCAGATAATGATATTTAATGACCCTGACAGCACCTCAGTGGCTACTTAGAGCAACGGATTCCGTATGTGTACAATGAGGGACAGATTTATTAGGAAAGACAATTTATCAAACAGCCACGTGATGCAGAGAACAGAGAAAAGCTCTTGCTGCGGATTCCAGGTTAAGGATGGATCCCATACTGCCAAGACTTATCAAGCTGGCTTCTCCCATGTCCTCATGTCACCACTGTCCTCTCTTCTAAAAGCAGGGCTGAGAGTTAAACATGGTTTGGTCTTTTATTGGTGCTTAGAGAGCTTGGATCCTAAAGAATGGTTTTGACCGGTGTTTTGTGGTCTCCTGAAGTTGTTCTGCCTGAATGCCAGTGTGCAGACATGGACTCTCTCTCCTGCCATAATATGTGCTTTTTCTTCATCTTCCTCTAGTTGAATTGACCCATGTGATGCTGAAGGTGGTTCTTCTGCAAAGCACTCTAAGCAGCAGAGCTGAACACTGGAGCTGCCAGCCTGCTTATTTGTTGTGCTGGGTAAAAACTTTCCAGATGGACAGCAGTTTATTCAGTTTACCTGTGTCCACTGGCCTGGTGAGGATGGGAAGCTGCCCCATGCTTTGCATTACAATTTGAAAAAATTCCTATTTGAGCTGGGAGGCCAGTACAGGCTTTGCAGCATGCCTGCTGCAGGACACACCATACACCCTTTTCCTCAGCCCAATGAAAATCCCTGGATTTTGGAGCAGCAGTGGCTGATGTAAAGCTGCACTGCCCCAGGTGTACCGGCGATTCAGATGACAGTGGCTGAGAGGATGGTTCTTGGCAGCGGGGAGAGCTAGCTGTGTGTGAAGGTCATTTCTGCTGATGTTCGTAACAGTGTCAGCCTTGCCTCTGAAAGTTGCTTTCCCTCTTTCTCCTGATCTAAGTGATAATCAAATGTCACTAGCCCCTTTCCAGACCCTTGTGCTCATTGCAAGCAGCATGTCAGCTAACAAAGCCTACAGCGGTTTCTTTCCACACCTCATGGACAAGAGAAGTTTCATTCTGTCTCTGAAAAATGGTCTTAAACACTGGGATTTGAACTGGAAATTAAAATGGGCCAATTCAAAGAATGTGGAGGTGTGGCAGAGATCAGCCCTTCATCTGGCTGTTTTTTTCCTCCCATGGTAAGGGACTGGCCAGGGCAGGCACCTCTGGAGTCTCTAAAAGGAGAAAGTCGAAGGAGGAGCTTGCAAGCCCAAGTACCAACTGGTAGAGAGCCCAGACAGTTGG
>NW_010185575.1:0-16455 GCF_000695765.1 Mesitornis unicolor | reverse complement strand
GCTGAACATGGAGAGCTCATCTGGAAACAAGGCTGGCATGGTGAGATGTTTCACTGTCAGGATGGATAGGAGCACAGAGGGTAGATCCCTGTCTCCAGGTGGAGTGGGGCTGATGGCAGAGAAAGGGCTTCCAGAGGCACCGAGCTGTTGGCAGTCTCCTGAAGAGCTTACACACTTGGCTGCAAAACTGATTGTCACCTTCTGTGGATGAGTGCCAGTGGTTAAATTCAGTGCAGCAGTCGGTGCTTGAACCGCTAGCCTTATCTGTGCGTTTAGATCTCTGGAGCTGGGATGTGTAAGGGCTTGTCTACACAAGCTCTCAGCCCTTTCCCAACAGTAGAAGCTCCTCAGGCTGGTTTGTGGTACCCTAAGGGGTGTGACAGGGAGCCTGTCTGTTGACCTTCCCTGGACAAAGGGCTAGTTGGGAATAATAGTTTGTTTTAAGTCCAAATGGTAATTGTGCTTATGGTGAAGCCTTGACTTGAGTCAGGGATAAAACCTCGTCGACTGACCCCGTTCTTGAGCAGAGACAGGGCCCAGACTGGTTGACCAGGTAAGTATGAGTCGTCCCCTTGGTGAGGAAGGTTCCTTCCCCAAACTGTAATTCCTTCCTTCCAGCTCCCTTCCACCTCAGCCTCGCAAAAGTGTACAGCTGTTATTAGCTCAAGTCCTTCACCAGTTTTGGAACCTGTTTCCAGGTCCCTTACAAGGTTCTTGGAGCAGGGTATCTGCCGCAGAAGGCTAAACCAACTAAGCCATCAACAAATTAAAAATGTTGGTAGTTTCAATTCTGCTGTTTGGCCTTCAGGCTTGTTTTTCCAGGGAGTTTAAATCTCTGGTGGCAATGGCTTGCTCCCTAAAGAGACTTGAATATCTAGCTGCTTTTTTTTTTCTCCTCCTTTCTCCAGTCCTGATCAGGTGGGTGGTGTTAGGGGTGAGCTGCTGGAGGGCATAGCACAGCAAAAGGGACTGAGCCAGGCAAGTCTGATGCACTTCTCAAAGCAGAGGGGACACAGGTTGCTGGGGTACAGCCTTACCTCTTTATTATTGGATAATATTGGATTATAACTGTCTAGCAGCGTCATGGGAAAGGATATGGATTAGGAAAGATAACAAAAGGGCAAGGCTTGGTGGAGCTCAGCAGCAAACATTGGGCTGTTGTGTATTAAGCAGCTAACCCGATTAATTGCAGCCTGTTACAGCCTGAGATGCCCAGCTCTATAGGTGAGGGCTGATGGCTTTAAAGACATTGGTAGCATGGTTATTGCTGCTCTTATTGAATAGTCTCTGGCATTTGTTCTCAGACAGCTCCCACGTGGGACATTTGCTCTATGTGCTGCTCTTGATCCTGTATTGTAGTTATTAGAAAGTATTGTTTTTTAATAAAGAGACATTTTATAGAGGGATGAACTTCTGGATTTGGTTGCTGCAGGTCAGTTCTCTCTCCCTGTAGCACAATCAGATCATACCACATCTATTCAAGTAACTGCAGCCCTTGAGACAGAGCATTCCCAACCCTGCCCAAACTATGATCTCACAAAATAAAATTCCAGAAATAAAATTTCTCCCCTAGCTCTTTTCCCTGGACACTAATATGGAGAGGAAAAAGACAAAAATAGCCAGGAAGTGTTTAAGCTTTTTATTTCATTTTTTTTCCCTCTCCCTTTCATTCTTTCCTCTATCCCTCTCCTCTTCCATTCCCTCCTGTCCCATCCCATCCCATCCCCTTCCTGTGTACTTGGTAGAAGATTTCTAGGAAAGGGCTCTCCACAGCATGCTGGTGAGGCTGACTTTTTCCGTATCTGCTCATTTCTTTTATACTTCTGCTTTCTCCATCTGTGTCCTGCCCTTTACAGGACTCCCCAGCCCTTCTCTGCAGAGAGCTGGTCTAGGACCGTCTCACTTTGAGCAGGTTTCAGCTGTAGTAACTGCTGCAGCCTTCCTTAGCAGGCTCATCCAGCCGTGCTGGAGTTGATTCAGTGCAGAAACCTGGAGTCACTCTGCTGCATCCTCTCAGCTGCAGAGACTGAGAATTATAGCAGAGGCTGATATAGGAGGGGGTGACAATTATCTGAAGTCCTGTGTTTCCAGTCTCCTGCAGAGAGATTAGTCTGGCAGTGTCCACAGTCCTCAGGGTGGCCTCTTTTCTGCATCAGAAGTGGAGCTTTCGGCAAACAGCTTAAGGAGGGAGCAGTTCGATCTCTGCCCCTTTCCTTTCACAGAGCATACGGGAGTGGCAAGAAAGAGGGACTTAGACTGTAAATCAGGACACTGTTGCATGTTCATTCTGAAAAGCTTCTTCAACAAAGTTACTTTGTGTTCTTGCATCCCTTTTGGAGCAGAGGAAAGCTGCTGCCAGAGCCCAGGGTAAATAATTCACTAAAAGAAGTGAATATATTTATGAAGAGTTAGTTAAAAGGCTGTGCTTCTGTCATGCCTACTTTCAGGGTTGTCAGCTGAGGAGCTCATTTCAGTGCAGTTTGTGGGGGGCAGTGGGGTGAAGCAGTGTCTGTGTGAGTTAAAGAGCTTTGTTAGCTTCAGATGCAGATCGAGAGTGACGTGCAGTGCTGGACAGGACCACTGAGATCCTGTCTAAGGAGCTGACGTTCCTGAAAAGAGCACTTTATCCAGGCAGCAGGAGGGAAACTGATGGGTCTGAGACCTGGAGAAGGGGAGCTGAGAATGTAAGGACACATTCAGCCCTATATCCCCCCTCTGTAGAAGGGTCTGGATGATGGTGCCACTCAGGTTTTCAGAGTGGGTATGTAGCATGCAAAGCTGCTCTCTGTTCAGAGCACGTGTTGCTGGAACAAGATAATAAAAATTTTGCTGTGTAGGGCCCAAGGCAGGATGGGGAAGGTGTGGCTAAGGCTGCAGAGCACCTGGATTTCTTGTAACATGGATGCTCTGCACTCAGTGCCATCTAAAGCATGCACAGCCCTAGCCCCAGGCTCATGGGGATACCAAAGTGTGTGTTACTCCCTTCTCATGGAAGAGTAAATTCTCACATGGGGAGAGGAGTGTCTGTCAACACTAATAGACCAAGTCAACAGCAGAGCTCAGAGCCGAGTCCCGGCTGCAAAGGCTTTATGGTGCTTCTGCCAAAGGTGACCGGAGGAGAGAGGACAATAAACTATGTGGGTAATTTTCCACCAGAAGCAAACAAGCCTCGCTGGCTGCTCTTTCCTTCCCATATGTTGAGATAAAGCATCCGTGATAAACACCAGAGTGCAGAGCCATTTTTCTCCCTGTGAACCGTTACTGGTGTGCAGATGTCTGTGGAGACCAGCTGATGTGGGCTGAGAGGGGCAGCTCCACTGGTTTCACAGCAGGAGATGAAATGGACACTCCCTGTCCAGGACAGCAGCAGTGTCTGAGATGGTCGCAGCAGGAGCAAGCCAAAGCTGGCAGGCTGGGTGAGATGGCAGGGGGAGCAGAGGTGCCCAAAAGGCTTTTTCTTGCCTTTCTGGTAAGCTGCAGCACACTTCAGTGATCTTAATGTGCCCAACTTGAGGCTGTGCTTCTCCTGGTGTATAGGCAACAGTCCTCTGCCAGGTAGACCCTGCCTTAGGCTTTGGGGCAGGAAAGCAGTGCTGTCCCTGAAAGTCCTCGCTCTCCATTAGAGGAAGGAGCCAGTTTGACATCCCAAAACTTTTGCTCATACCTTTCTTCTGGGAAGTAATTTCTCTGCTCCTTCTGACATCTCCCTCCAGAGAACTGCTGTCTTCTATGAACATATCCATCTTGCTTCCCCACAGTCTCTGCACTCATAAATCCTTCATCTTCCTGGAGATGGTGTTTCGGGCTCTGTCATTGCAGAGTCTGATCCTTAACTACTCCAGCTCCCACATCTGATGGAGCAAACCTGGTTTTCCTGTTACCTGTTTATTGTCATTTCATATAGAAACCTCCTCTGAAGGTTGGAGGAATTTATCAGTTGCTGCTCTGAAGTTGCTGTGCTCCAGAGAGCTGGAGGCCATGAACAAGTGACAGGATACAGCTTCTGCAGGAAGCTAAAATGAATGAGTTAAATAAAATAAATGGGTAAATTAGTTTTAAATGTAAGAATCAATATCTTAATTTCAGATACTTTGTTCTGCCAGTGTGGTGAGCTCCAGCCACGCTTTAATACTTCAAATGCCACAGTATCCATAATGTCTGGCAGTTCCAGAGTTGCTGTGGGCTCTTAAACTTGCCCAAAACACTGATAAAACACAGCTGTCTTGGAGTGGGGGCACCAGCATCCTAAAAAGACTGCAGTAGTGAAGTAGACAGCACAATGCTGGGTAGGATTGCAGAAGGACTGTCTTGAGATGATGATCTGCTGTTCAGTCTCTACAGAGCAGATGCTCTTACTTTTACACCCTCTCACCTGAAAAAGCTGCCTAGTGTTAAACTAAATGAGGTCTGGTCTGCTGTGTTTTGGCTTGATGGAGGATCAGGGTCAAGGTTAAGGTGGGGAGAGATCTTCCTCCTTCCACAGGAACGGGCTCAGGAAGCTCATGGAAACATCCTCCTCTTGGAATCCATCATGCCACCTAATGTATGAAAAGGGAAGCAAGTGGCGTGCGTTGTGAAGGAGTGATTCATTATCATTATTTCCTGGCATATTGATTCTCTGCTTCGACAAGAAAGCTCTGTCACGCCGTCAGCTGGCGGTGACGGATGGCCCTGCTGCAAATGTGTCAGTGGTGCAACGCGGCGCCTGCTTAAACAAATGGCTGCGGGTGGGGGTAGGGGAGCAAGCAGCCAGGCGTGGGCTGCTCCGGGGATAGAGGGGTGGTGTGGCTGCATACCACTGCCTCCCTGATCCCTGGAAAGGATGGCAGGCAGGTATGGTGATGCTCTCAGCAGGCTTTCCTTGTGGATGGAGGAATGAGAGCAGGGACAGAGAAGATGTGACTTGAGCTGTGGCGAATGGGTGTGCAGGATTGTTGTTCTCACTCTACCTTTCTGACTCTAATATGCAGGTGGTTGTCATGTAACCTTTGTCCTGGTTTGTTTGGGGTTTTTTTTCCCCCCAATAAATTCATTACTCTCCCTGGTTTGTGGCTATCTGCTCCCATGCTTTCTAGAGCCAGTAAAACCATCCTTGTTTAAACTGGGACCAGTGCTTTGAAGGTCCAAGTTCACTGTTGAGCCTGGGAGGCAACATCTGTCTCCGTCCCTGCTTCCTGGGATCACAGAGAGGTTATCTAGCATCCCGCCTCTGCAGACCCTAACTTCTGGGCTCGCTTGCCCCTTGCCAAGCCACCTCTTTCTGAATTATATCTCTCTCTCCTTCCCAGTATGGCTCAGTTCAGGATCTCCATTATTTTCCACATGCCAATAGTGACACAGACATGGAGCACCAGCTGAAATGTCTCAAAAGCAGAGTTTCTCGCCAGGGCTGCAAGGGAGGTTTAAGCCAAAAACTCATTCTGAGCATCAGTAGTTCTTCCAGGAACCTGCCATGGGAGAAAAACGTGTTTCAGCCTTGGACTACTTTTTTTTTTTCCTTCTGCAGAGAGATGAAGCTCACGTACGAGACAGCATTTTTCATTTACAAAGGTGTTTGCTCTGACTCTGCAAAACAATCCTTAAACTTTGAATGTCTAAATTATCTTCACTGCTTCTCTGCAGCTCTGTTATGCTTCTGTCAGAGCTCACAAAAAATGTATTTTTTAATATCCACAGACTCCCATATATTCCCAAAGTGCTTGTATTTGGATGTGTGCTCATCCATATGCATCCTTCTTCCACCTGCAAGAATCATAGCAGAGCTGCCCTGTCTCTGAATCAACATCTCTGGAGTCGAGCAGGACAGGCAGCAGTAGCTGTCTACAAGGTCTGCTTTGGCTGAGAAGAGCCAGTGTTTGCTCCTCAAAGAGTGAGAGTAGGGTCTAGGGCAGGCAGTTGGGCAGATGTGATGAGATTCATCACCACTTTTCCTTTACAACACACCTTTCCTCCCCCCATAGCTTCACTTACATCCTTCAGTAAAAAGGATGCTCAAATCTCTAGAGGAGAGAAGATGAGTTAAAGTGTCTGCTGTGCCTTGTTGACTGCAAAGCCTCTCTGTGGTATGTTTGGAGTGGGTCTGACACTGCTGAAAATTCAGGACAGGCAAAACTCTCAATTGCTTTTAAAGCACTTTTATAAAACAAGATTTGCAACAAAGTTTTCATGTAACCCACCAACAATGCATGGTAGCATTGCTCTCCACCTTGCTTTGTGGCCCTGGGTGCTGTTGGTCATGGTTTCTGAAGGTGTTTCATCCCTGGAGTGTGTTGCCTATATTCTCTGTACTGTGTGTAGAGGAACGGTTCAAGGCTTTTTTTTTCATAAACCTGTCTCTGGTTTTGCCAGGGTCCTTGTGGTGAAGGAAGGCTGTTGGACAGTTCATGTGACAACTGTAGGTGACTTGAAATAGTGTGGTGTGACCATGTCTTCAGCCTACCATCCCAGGTAGCCTCTTGTCTGCCTAAAGCTGCCTGTCAGTCTGTCATCTTCTTTTCATCTTGATTTATCATCCAGCATAACTAGGTTTCAGAGTTTCATTTTTGGCCTTGCCACCTCCCAGGGACAGGCAGATAAATCTGGCCTGCAAATGTTTTAGCTCTCTGGTTCCAGGAGTGAGAAACTCTTTTGCTTCAGGGAGTGAGAGAAAACACAACCATTGGGTCAGGGCTGCTGTGGTCTTATTTGGGATTGTTTGGTAGAGGTTTCCAGTTTGCCCAGCACCACCTCACTCAAGGATCATGCATCTGTGGAGCACCAGTGCTAGGGCAGGAGAGCACAACTTGCCTTGTTGGAAACAGTACCAGTTCAGATCTTAATATTGGATCATCGCTACTTGTAGTGTTAATACATTTAATTTCTGTAAGAATTATTTAAGGAAAAACTAAGGTTATAAATTTTACGTGCTTAAGCCAAAGATTTCTATGCGACATTTAGGGAATCCGCAGGAATTCTGTTCCTTCAGTGCTCCCTGCCAGAAAAGCACATGTTGGGACAGTGAAGAGCCTGTGGGTCTCTAACTGAAGAGATGCTCTGAGGATGGGGTGCAAGCCTGGGGGTTCCCCTGAACTGTTCCTGTTAGTGTTGGTGCAGAAAGCAGGGCTTTGAGCCAGTGGTGGGACTTGGGGAATAGAAATAGTTCACTCAGGAGCAGGTAGATATTTACTGTCTCATGTGCAGAGAAAGAGGTGTGAGATTTCTGCAGTCACACCTCATCCAGATACAGGAACTGCTCAGGGTTGGGCTTCAGAATCCAACGACCCCTCCAAAGCGAGAGGGACAAGCACAATCTTGGTGTATTTCTAGAGCTGCCTAACCTGTTTTGTCTTGTTGCTCTGGGGAAGCAGAGCAAGCCTGGGGCATGCAGCCAATGTTGCATCACCTGGCACAAAGCATGCTCAGGTTATCTTGCTATAGCAGATATGGCTGGCAAGCATCTCCCCTCTGGGGAGCACAACAACCGTACCTGTGTTCATGGTGCATCTTGCTTGCTGGTTTGAGTGAAGGTGAGGGGAATTGAGCACCCCCAGAACAATGAGCTGTTGCTTTCCTTAGCCCTCTGTGACTGATCTTGGGGATGTAAATAGAGCCCAGCACACCCAAAGTGGCCTGGTCCTCATGGTGAAGGAAGGGATCTGCTGTCATCAGTCCAGTGTTCATGGAGAGCTGTTAAACTTGTCCTGTCACTGGGAAGCAGTGGAAGCGAGAGGTTTCCTGAGGCAGCAGGAGATGAAATGTGGTACAGGCTTGGTAAGGGCTCAGCCCAAAGCTGGTGTTTGCCGCAGGAAGAAAAGGGAGATTGCTGTGAGAGGAGAAGCTGGGGGTGTTCAGTTAAGGTTAATCTTTCTGGGGAGAGAAGAGGCTGCGTTTGCTAACTGCTCTGTAAGTATCCTTCCAGTCCCATCCCTGGCAGGGTTCCCCTCTTCAGCTGCCTGTGTGAGGCAGAGCAGTGCTGGGCACAGAGCAAGCCAATGTCCTTGTCACCCCCCTGCGAGCCTGCGTGGATCTCAGCACTGGTGTCCAGGCTCCTCTGAGCTTGGCCGCAGGACTGCGCTGCTCTGTTTAATTCCTCTGTATTTATATTTATGGCATTCCGAGTTATCCGTAGTAGTAGTGTCAGCACTTTGTTATTTTTTTTTCATTACCTGATAATTCATGGCTCTGCTCTGACACCTCAAACCAGAGCAGGAGACGGCTCTGTGCAAGCTACAGTGACCCATCCATTGCCAGCATCAGGCTGTAAATCCTGCTGCTTGCTGCCCTGCCAGGCAGGATTTTTTCCCTGGCTCCTTGTTAAATCCAGCAGCTGATGATCATCTTTTCCAAGTTGATGTGATTTCCGTGACACTAGAATTAGTTTTCTGCTGGTTTTATGTGCCATGCTAGGAATAACAGTCTAGCAGTAACTGCTTCTGGCTCAAATTTCCACCAGTGGAGTAAATAAGGGCATTAGCCCAATCTCCTCAATTCATTTCTGTCCATAGCATGTCACTTTTTGTGATAAGCTTTGTAAAATGTTGTTAGGCTTTTCCCTGATACAAGCGAAGGGTAGACGAGCTGACTTTGTGCCTAGAAGTGATGAATTTTAATAGCAGTCTTTCAGTGCTGCTTTAGTCCCTTCCAGACTGGCTTCTCCACCCTGGGATTAACTCCAGACAGCCAGTGCCTGCTGCCCGGGAAATGGCTGACTAGTTCTTGCTCTATCGTGCTTGACAGATCGCAGAGACAGGAAAACTGGGCAGTATCTGCCGCTCCTATGCATCTGCCTGTGTGTGCAGATGAGGTCTTAGAAATATTAGCCCAGTTGCAAATGTGTAGGAATATGACTGGGAGTGACTCTGCAGCCAGGTTTAACCTGCTCTTCCTTTAGAGGTCAAAGCTCAAACATCTCTAAGCCATTTCTAAATGGTGATATTTAGCCAAAATGCATGGCAGAAGCATCCATGGACTGAGAGCCTTGAGGGTGATGGGCTCAGACAGCCAACTTAGCCTTGTACTTCTGAAGTGCCTAAGGAACCCGTTGCTATCTGTGGTAAGAGGGTGAGTCCCTGCTGGAAAGAGACTGGAGGGAGTTGTCTGCCAAAGGCAGTCCTGAGCCCATTCCCTTATCTGCTGATTAGCACTGAAAGCAAGTAGTGATTAATTCCTGTGCACCTTGCCTTTGATGTACATCTTCGCCAGAGATAAGGAGATGCTCTTGTGGAGCAGGGGAGAGTGCTGGTGCCAAGACTGATGGTGCAGACGGGAGGCGGGTGGTGGGGAGCGCAGACCTGGGCTTGACCTGAAACCTTCTCTCTCTCCAGCTTTCATCCTCATGATTATTCTGGCCCTCATCCGCATCAGCAGAGGCCAAGCTGAAGGTCACCCATCCATGGCCCAGCTGTCAGGCATCCGCAATCTCTTTGGGGTTTGCGTCTACTCCTTCATGTGCCAGCACTCCCTGCCATCCCTCATCACGCCCATCTCCAAGAAGAAGCACGTCAACAAGCTCGTGCTGCTCGATTACATCCTGATCCTGGCTTTCTACAGCCTCCTGTCCTTCACTGCCATTTACTGCTTCCGCAATGACACCCTCATGGACATGTACACGCTCAACTTCACCAACTGCGAGATCATCAACGTTGCCTTCATCCGCTACTTCCTGGGCCTTTTCCCCGTCTTCACCATCAGCACCAACTTCCCCATCATTGCGGTGACCCTGCGCAACAACTGGAAGACCCTTTTCCACAGAGAAGGGGGGACCTACCCGTGGGTGGTGGATAGGATTGTCTTTCCTGCCATCACGCTGATTCCCCCAGTGCTGGTGGCTTTCTGCACCCACGATCTCGAGTCCTTGGTGGGGATCACGGGAGCCTATGCTGGGAACGGGATCCAGTATCTCATTCCGGCTTTCCTGGCGTACTGCAGTCGGAAGGACACTCAGCTGGTCTTCGGCAGCGGGACGGTTAACAAGCACCTCTCCCCTTTCCGGCACACCTTCTGGATTGTGTTTGTGCTCATATGGGGCTTTTCTTGCTTTGTGTTTGTGACTGCAAACATTGTCCTGAGTGAGTCAAAACTCTGATGGGGGTGGTAGTGGTATGGTCCCTGCTGGGCTCCAGAGACCTCAGCATTTCAGCTCCCCCTCTGGGACTGTAGAGAGGGGGAGAGGCAGCATGAAAGGAAGTTTCCAGGCCGTTGGCTTGGTGGCACAGGTTAGACCTGGACACACAGATTTTCTTCACTCCATTTTGGGTATGGATGGAGTGGAGTCAGCCTTGTTATAATCCTGCCTCTCAGACAGAGCCATGGGGCTGAGCCCTTGGCAGCCTGCACGATTAACGAGTGTCCAGCCATTTCTGCCTTCAGCTCTGTTGGAGCATCACTTTCTCCGTCCCTACAGTGGCTCTCTGTGTGCTGCAGGTCTCAGCACACAGAAGAGCAGACAGGCTTGGCTGCTCACTACACTGATCCACTAAATGTCCCTGCTCCCAAAGACAGGGAAGTGCTCTGCAGTATCCAGCAGGAGTTTAGGGGAACTGAGTCTCTTCTGTCTGCTGAGACCCTTCCCAGCTAACCTCCTGTGGCAGATAAGGGAAGAAATTAGGGTGGGAATAGCCCTATCTCAGAAGAAAATAACTGTTCTGTTACATTTTCTTTTTCTAGAGGCATTAACCTGTTTTGTGCACCTTGGATTGCCTGGGATTGGAGATCTTTAGCTTAAAGCTGGATTTCTCCAGCCCAGGAGTTTACATTCATACTTCTCACTCTGTTCTCCTGTTCTGTGGCAGCCCCAGGCAGACAGAGCACTGTCCCTCTGCACGCAGGGGTACAGCTCTTCACCACAGCCTTGCTTCCCTTGGCTCCTGCATGCAGCCCCTTTCCCCTTCGCCTGGGGCCGGTGCAGCAGCCCAGACTCTGACTCCAGTGCTGGGGATCTGTGTCTGCCAGGAAGGTGCTAATTACCCAGTCATGACACGTGTGAGGCCTGTGAGAGCTCTAGCTGCGCACACCGATGCATTTCCAGCCTCCTGTGCTGGGTAATTAGCCTTGAAACGAGGTGGGTGTTAACTCGAGGGATGGGGCTGGTGCCGGGAGGCACTGATGGTGCCCTGGATCAGCCTGGTGCTACAGGAGAACAAAACCTGAAACCCTGCTGGAACTGGGCTTGAATCCCACCCTCTTCTCTTGTGCACCGGGTTAAGGTGGGTTTTGGGCTGGTCCTTATCTGAAAATTGGGCTGCCTGTTACCTTAGCAGCCAGTGCTTCCAGTGAGTCTCTGCTTTTGAGGCTCCTGGTGGTCACTTTAATACTACACGGTGACAAAGGGCACTGGGTCCCATGCTCTGAGTCCCTCAGGGAAAGATCATACGGATTTTGTAACAAAAGGAAGAACTTTAAAAGTTTTCATCTGAAATATTTTAAATCCCTCCCTTATCAAAGCCAGTTCAAAGCCAGGTGCATGTCACTTGCGTTCGATCCTCTTGCCCTCTGCACTTGCTGCAGTATTAAATGTCACCGCTCACTTAAAGCAAGCTTTGAACTGCAGCTCTTTTTAATCAAGCTCAGTTTTCAAGTAGGACTTTCTGGTTTCCATATGACCTGAAGTGCTCCTCTGGGGGGAATATGCAAGTACCTGGAGCTGTATAAAAACACTTCATGGCTTTCAAAGCAAAACCCTGCACCTCTTGAGCCTGAGCACTGCCGCTGTGTCCTTGCTGAGCTGCTCAGATAGGATCCGGGGGCAGTGTTTAGGATCAAGCTGGAGCTGAGACAAACAGGCATTGGCAGCCCTTGCTGGTGAATTTAAACATCCCCAGGTGCTCCGGGGAAGCTGATGTGGCATCTTCAGTGCCAAATTAGCAAGTTGTTTTACAGGTAGCTGGTGCTGGTGTCTCATTTAGGAAAGAGGGACAGTTGTTTTGTAGGTTGGAAGGTAAATTCATGGGGCAGCTGAGCTGAGAGCCACCTGTGAGGCAGCTGGGACCCGGACAGAGCTGGAGGGAGGAATTTAGTGTTGCTGGAATGAGCCTTTGGAAAGCTGGAGAGGCTGTGGAGGCTGCTCTGCTGCACAAGTGCACAGGTGGGGGTTTACAGAGGGGGCCGAGGCCCTTCCTCCTGCACCGCCTGTGCTCTGCAAGGTGCTTGGCTCAGCCTCCACCCTGTCAAGTGCCCATTTCGATCTCTCGCCTTCACATTTCATTGCCAGCTGGAGAACGGGGCTGTTTTCTGGTATTTCGTATCTCCTCTCACCCTCCCCTCCCCTCTTAGGGCTGCCCTGCATGTTCTGCAGGGTAGCCTCCCAGCTGCCTGCCCTGAGGGGTAGGGAGCCCATCCTGGCACACCCTTTCCTGCCCTCTCACGTTTAAAGATGTGCCTTCTCTTCCCTGGCCTGGCTGACCCCCTCTCCTCCTCAGCACGCGTGGCAGTGACTTCGAAGTGGCCTGAGCTCTAAGAGCTGCTTGGATCCAGATTTTGGATGCAGTGGCAACAGTGAAGGCTCACATCCCGGCCCCAGTCTTTGCTGTGGTACCTTACCGAGAAGGACTCGGGTCCCTGAGGAGCACAAGAGCTTTCTTAAATAAATAACCATGAATTCCCAGACACCCACTGTCCTTGTGCAGCAGCAAAACAAATCTATCCGAGGAATCTGGGTGATTAACGGAAAGAAGCTCTACGGCAGAGAGAACGTTTTTCATATCAAGCATGACATAGCAATGCCTTCAAAGTTACTGGAGAAAGGGGGAAGGGGATGGCTCAGTGGAGCCCAGGGGGATGCTGGGTGACCCTGGCTCAATGCAGGGCAGGAGCTCCTTCCTTTCACCCATCACAAATGGGTCTATTTTTATTTGGCCATTATCAACACTAGCAATTCATTATTGCAGACTCTCACATGATGCTTGTCCTGACTGTAATTAGTTTTCAAAAAATGGGATTAAAAACAATAAAATGCACATTATACATCTGGTTTAGCCTGGCTTTTTTTTCCACCTCCTTCCTCATCTTGCAGCACCGAGCAGCTATTCCAGGAGGGGATGGCTGTGACTGATGGGGCTGCGGGCCAAGGAGAAATGGCAAGCGGAGAGGCTAATGGAGACCCTCACCTTTTCTTCTCTATTAGTCTCCTGCAACTCTAGGAGGTAGCTGCAAACTCAATTAAAACATCTGTACTTTCCCCTTCTCAATTACGGCTCCTTACACTTAAACCCAAACAAATTGAATTGCTCCACCGCCTCGGGCTGCAAAGGCAGTTTCTGCCAACAAATTTATTATCACCATAAAGCGCAGCTTGATTTATGTTAAAATATTAAAAGAGATCTTTATGATGGAAATAAACACTTTCTGCTGTGATTCTCTCGAAGGACCTTACAAGCGGCAGAGACTTTCGGGGCTTGGGCCATAAATCTGAAATCAAACTGGCATCGAGGATGAATTTGGTCTTTAGCAGCCCTTCGAAGAGCAACAGCCAGGGAAGGAAAAGGCAAAACCTCGAGCCTGAGAGGATGGTTTGGACAAGGCTTGAACATGGCTAAGGAGCAGCTGTCAGCAGCTTGGGGAAGGGTACCAGGGGTGGGCTGTGGGTGCTGCTGGCAGCCCAAGGTGATGCCTGGGTGGCTTTGTGCTGGGGTGAAGGGCTTCTCCCACCGAATCAGGAGCCAGCACCCAGCTGGCTCCTGCTGACCTCCCCAGGGTGCTGCAGCCCCTGGGGCTCTCCCCAGCTGGGGGAAGGCAATGGGTGGGCATGCAGCAGGGCAGGGAGGTTCAGCGCCCTGGCTGGTGCCAGGGGGGTGGATGGGACCCCAGTTTTGTGCCATGGATTTGGCCTAGCAGGAACCAGGAAGTGACTGTGCTTGCTGCTCCCTCCAGCACCCTTGGGTATAGGCGTGGCACATCCTGCTCTCCTTATACTGGCACCAACACTTTCCTGTATCTTTTCTGGTTGTACCATTCAGGATTTGTCCTGCTGTCCCCACCCTCACCGGAGCCACCATCTACCCATAGCAGTGCCAGCACCTCCTTGCCATTGGAAACCTCTTCCCCATGGCTGCCCCACGCTGGCCTGCCTTGTTCCCCCTTTCTTCTGCAGGCTGGGGCTCATGACACTGAACAATGGGAACAGTGAAAATTATATGTGCCACAGCGATGCTGGAGCTGGCAGGGGGTGGGCACTGGGGGAGGCTTTTGGCGGGGGGCACTGCCTGCCCACCCCAGCAGAGCCGAGCCCAGGAGGTGAGGGGCAGCAGTGAGCTGCCCGTATTTCTTTTTGCGCGTAAACAGCAGCTCACTTGTCCCAGGGTGGCAGGGGTGCCAGAGCTGGCTGAATTAAAAAGTGATTGATTAGACAATTTCACCAAAAAGAAATAATATCCCTCAGTGGCTGTTAAGCACTAAACTACCCAACCCCTGCTTTGGAAAGCCGGGTCAGGGGGTACTTCCAGGCTGCTGCTTCCCTGCAGATTCATCTCTGGAGCACCCTGGGGCCAGGGGACGCTGCAGCAGCAGCACAGGGCACCCTCAGGAGGGCACACAGCTCCCACCCACTTTGGGCTGCTCATACCCCTGTGCCCCATCCAGCTCCTCTCCTACCAGTGCCCACATTAGCACCTGGTGCAGGGAATGGGAGAGAAGCGCTGCTCTTCCATCCCAATTAGCATTTAAAGATGATTATGCGAATACCACCATGGTGGCAGGGGACCTGCATGCTGGTGCCTGGTGCCCACATGGGGCACCTAGGACAGTCCTGGCCTTACCCCGGGTGCTGACACCCATCCCTGGGGCAACATCCCCAGGGAGCACCCATGGCACCCCCATTGCTCACTGCCCTCAGCCTCCTGCAGCTCAGCCCTTCAATAAAACATGAAGCAAATCCATTTGGCCTCTGCTGAGTCATCGGGGACATCACTAATTAATACAAAACGTGGGTTGAGGATTTTTGATTTTTTTTTCCTTCCCTTTTTCGGATCCCTTTTGTTCTCACAGCCCCGACCCCAGTGCAGGCTTCTGACTTCAAAGATGCAGCTGTGTGTGCTGCACACAGCAGAAAGCCACTTCCTTGGCCCAGAAAGCCACAGTTTGGCGGGGGGGAAGAAAAGTCCCAGGGCATGCTGGTGCCTCCTGGGGACCAGCCTGTCACCCCTGGGGGCGACTGGGGCACCTGCCTGGTGGAAGCTGCTCCAGGGAAATGGGTGCCATCGCCTGGGGCAGCCTGGCAAGGATCCCTGAGTCTTCAACCAGGTTTATTTATTTATGGCCTTTATTTATATACTGGCACCTCCCTCCCTCACCGCAAGGCTTCAGAGGGGCTGCCAAAGCAATTAAGAGACAATTGTGATGATAAATAAGTAACGGGAATTAAAGGGCCAGCACCAGCTAGGCTGGAGCATGGGAGGGGGGGACGACTGGCTGCATTTAACCCCAGACAGATGGGTGGATGAGTTGACAGACAGATGGACGGACAGACAGGCACTGCCAGTATTTTTTGACCCAGGGCCACACGTGGCCAGGCCCTTCCTGACCTCTCCAGGGCTTTGCAGCCATCCCTGTGGCAGGGCTGGGTGTCCCGGACCAGCCCCTGCCATCATCCCCTCACTGTTACCAGCTCTGGCTGCTTGATGGCTGCCAGCAACCCCAACAGGGCTTTTAAATACGAAAAAATAAAAATAGAGCTTTAAAGCAGCTTCTTGGGGGAGTATAACATTCATGCTGGCAGGTGATGCTGAACCAGCTGGGAAGAGGGGCTGAGGGTTGGCATCTCCCTGGGCTTCCACTTCCCAAAAACCCCCTGCCCTCCCCGGTGTGTGTGAGTCACAGCCCCCACCAGTCCAGCAGGAAGAGGGCTGTGTTAGACATGGGCATCAAGAGAAGAATTAAACCTGGCTCATCCATCGCACCTGATTTATGGCTCCATCAGCCCTGGGAAAGTGGGAGGATTTATTTCCCTTTCTCATAACCCCAGCAGACCTTCCCTTCACTGCCGTGCCACTGCTTCACAGCCGTGGATGCATCTCTCTCTGACTTGAGCTCACAGCCATGCTTGTTCAGCACCCAAAACCCCGAGCAGGATGCAGTAACTCCAGCTGCAGTGCTCAGCTCCAGGCTGATGGCTCCTAAATGATTTTCCCTCAGCGCAGTTTAAGGAATTACCATTTTCCTTTGCCTGGCTGCCGCTGATGGAACGAGCTGTGCAGGGCTTAGTAAAGGGAGGCGAGCAGGGAGGCATTGCACAGGACCAGGAGAATCACCATGATGGGGGTAAAGCCAATGGCAGCAGGTGGAAGAAGGGTCCCCAGCAGCTTGAAAATGTCACTTTAATGACCTGGACATGGCATTTTGAGTCCCTTGAATGAAACCAAAACGTGACGGCAACACAGCAGCAATGAGTTTGGCGTCCCCAGTGCCAGCCCTGCCTGCAGAGAGAGCCTAGGCCACCACGTGTTGGCCCCCTCCAGGCTCCTCTGACCCCCTCAAAGCGCACAG
>NW_010185574.1:0-19443 GCF_000695765.1 Mesitornis unicolor | reverse complement strand
ACTGGGAGAAGGAAGATCCGCCCACTGTAAGAGAAGATCAGGTTAGACTGAAGGTGCAGAAGTCCATGGGACCCAATGACATCCATCCACAGGTCCTGAGAGAACTGGCAGGTGAAGTTGCCAAGCTGCCATCCACCATATTTGAAATGTCGTGGCAGTCTGGTGAGGTTCCTGATGACTGGAAAAGGGGAAACATAACCCCCATTTTCAAAAAGGGAAAAAGGAAGGCCCAGGAAACTATCGACCAGTCAGTCTCACCTCTGCGTCTGGCAAGATCATGGAGCAGATCCTCCTGAAGGCTCTCCTAAGATCCTCCTAAAGCACAGGGAGAACGAGGATGCAGTGACTGGTGGTAACCAACATGGCTTCACCAAGGGTAAATCATGCCTCACCAATGTGGTGCCTTTTATGATGGAATTACATCTTTGGTGGATAAGGGAAGAGCAACTGACATTATCTACCTGGACTTGTGCAATCCCAAGCACAAATCCAGGCTGGGTGGAGAATGGCTCAGAGCAGTCCCGAGGAGAAGGACTTGGGGGTGTCGGTGGATGAAAAACTCCACATGAGCCAGCAATGGGCACTTGCAGCCCAGAAGGCCAACTGCATCCTGGGCTGCATCACAAGAAGTGTGGCCAGCAGGGCCAGGGAGGTGATTCTGCCCCTCTGCTCTGCTCTGGTGAGACCCCACCTGGAGCACTGCACCCAGTTGTGGGGCCTCCAATATAAGAAGGTCATTGAACTTTTGGAGCAGGTCCAGAGGAGGCCACGAAGATGATCAGAGGGCTGAAGCTCCTCCCCTACAAGGACCAACTGAGAGAGCTGGGGCTGTTCAGCCTGGAGAAGAGAAAGCTCTGAGGGCCCTTATTGCAGCCTTCCAGTTCCTGAAGGGGTCCTACAGGAAAGCTGGGGAGGGACTTTTTCCAAGGGCAGGTAGCCATAGAACAAGGGGGAATGGTTTTAAACTGGAAGAGGGTAGATTTAGACTGGATATTAGGAAGAAATTCTTTACTGTGAGGGTGGTGAGGCCCTGGCCCAGGTTGCCCAGGGAAGCTGTGGGTGCCCCCTCCCTGGAAGTGTTCAAGGCCAGGTTGGATGAGGCTTTGGGGCAACCTGGTCTGGTGGGCAGTGTCCCTGCCCATGGCAGGGGGGTTGGACTGGGGGAGCTTTAAGGTCCCTTCCAACCCAAACCATGCTGTGATTCTATGATTCTGTGACTCTTAATGGCAGCTGGGGAGCCTTAAGCTGTGCTATGAAACGTGAGGCTCCAACTGCCTCCATCACCAGCCAGGGCTCAGCTCCATCTGAGGAGAGGATAAAAAGATCAATAGCTTCAGTTCAACCCTGGGGCCTAAGCAAAGCAGTGCAAAGCGATGGAAGCTTCTCACGGCTTGCAAAACAGAATGTAGAAGCTGGTAAATGAGGTATTTGTCTGAACAGACAGAAATGGGGCTCCTCACACATGTCATGAGAGTGGACAGCCCCATTGCCCTACACTTTCCAGCTACACCACCACCCTGAGAAGGACTCAGCCCATGGACAGGGCATAAAGATGCTGAGCCCCAAGGAACACAGTCAGGAATTAGACTTAGGGGACACACGGATGAGAATGACAGACTGCAGAATTTATTAAGAAAAAAAACCAAACCTTGGGAGGAATCAAAACACTGCATAGAGAAGGGCCACACTGCCACTCTCCTGTACCAAGCACAGGATGCAAGGAGCTCCAGATGGCTTTTTGTTTTAATGCAATAAAAAATTTAATCTGACAGGCAAGTGTGGGGCTGGATAACAAAAATAACAAAAATAATTTCCTTAAAAAACAAAGGAAACCTAACAGCTTAAAGATACCGTCATTTGCTGCAAAGAAGAGACTATCTGTTACGTACTGCAGCTGGAAGCACCTTCACGAGCTTTCAAATGGTGGTTGGTTGGAGAAGTATAATATAAGGATACTTTACTCACTTTCCAGTCTGGGGAAATGGATCTGCCTTGGAAATTGGCCAGAAGGGCTGTAAGTTAGGGCAATGACGGGTGATGACTTTGCCAATTAAGTATGGATGTGATTTTTTTCCCCCATACACTTTTCCACTGTCATTAGGTGACAATATAAAGACATAGGTCTCCTGATGCAGCTTAATTGCTCATATATAGAAAAATTATGAGCTCTGCTGCATGGCACGAGCACTGCCTTGGCTACTTGCTGCCTTATTAATAGGCAATACCAATGAGTTCAATTCTTCTGCCCAAGGAAAAACAGACAGCAAAAAACCCCCCCTTTCAACAAAGTACTTCAGCACTTGCTAAACTACTCTGCTAAACAGCGATGAACTTGAGAGCAAGCTTATGTTTAATCACGCAGTTAAAGCATTTTGCTGAGTTGATGCTTGGTGCACTGGAGACAGGATGGCCTTGCTATTGTGATCTTTTAGTTCCTTATCCTTATGATTTTCTTCTTTATTGATACACAGCACAGATGATCCTGTGTTTTGCAATCTGCTGCTGAATGATTTCAAGTCCAGGTGAAAGCTTGGGCAAGTCAAGGACAAAAAACAAAAAAGGCTGTTTTAATTAACGTGGACAGCACTTGAGAACAGGACAACCCGTGGGGAGGGTGCTGGGCTGCCTTCCCCTGGGCACGGACATGGATGTGGCTCCAGGATGGACCCTCCAGGGCAAAGGAGACCTCCAGCACAGCAGAGGAACCAGGACACCTTGCTCAGAGGAGAGCAGGAGGGAGCGTGCAGGCATAGGAAATGAATTGGAGAGGTTCAAAGACTGGATGGCCAAAGGATGCTGCCTGTTATTAGTATTAATAAAAATATATAGTAATAATGCTGAAAATAAATTAATAATAATAATCTTCATCATCATCATCCTTCAGGAAAGCAGTGTTACCGCACATTTTTCAGTCCTTGCTTCCTTAGCAGCCAATACGTCACTCCTAAAAATCCACATTTATCTCTGCTTTCTAACAGGCTCTCTAGAGAAAAGTTTTAAATGGGATTTACCTCTCCCAAAGAAACTGGGGAGACTCACTCTCCCATACGTATGCAAAGCTGATGGGCACAGCCTTGGAAAGCCTGGCTGCAGAGGCAGGAGATTTGCATTTGCATCTGTCAAGGCTCTGAAGGCCAAATTTGTTTCCCAAATGAGCTGTGGTGAGCACGGGAGAGAGCAGGGGCTGTGACAAAATTGATGGCAACAGAAAAAGCAGGACGTACAAATGGCTTGGGAAAAGGTGTGATGAGATGTGACTGCCCCAGGTCCTGGGCTGCAAAGAGCAAAATGGGAAAAGACCACCTGGACGAAGAGAAAGTGCTTCTGATTGCTGCGGGAAAAACCGAGTTAAAGATCATTGGAAGGGACAAGGCAATCTGGTGGCGGCGCAGCACTGTGATTGCCTCTGGTGCAACAGAGGGGCGATGGGCTGCCTCCCTCCCCAGGGCTGCCTGCAGCTGAGATGGTGTGGAGACGCTCACTGGTACAGGATGCCATCAACTCTGGGGTGCCGTGCGGGTGCAAGGCTTCTGCCACGCTGACATTTTAGGGGCTTGTGAGTGCTGGCAGCCCCAGCTTTGCCAACTCACATTAATCCTCTATCAAGCAGGAAGATCAGACCCCAGTTAGGTGCTGCAGGAGAGCTGGGGGCCACCCTGCCCACCCCCTGGCTCTGCATGGGCCATTTAGGCATAACTCAAAGCCCGGGTTGGGACAGGGCCCTCACATCTCCCCACCCCATGGTGCAAGGAGCATAACCTTAAGTGATGCTGGGCACGGCAGGAGTACCCATGCTCTGGGCTTTGCATCACACATTCAAAGATTTTTTTCTAAAGGTTATGCAAAGGTTATAATGCAATTAATGCGTTGGATCAGCACGCTGGCTCTGTTTGCCTAATTTCCAAAGTCTGAAGGCTACTGGGCAGCTCAGCAGCTTGAAAGGCTCCGGTTCCCCCCCTGCATCTGTAAGGATGTTTCAGCCTCAAACCACATTCCAGCACACTACGTGATTGCAGTGATGAAGATAACAAGAAATAACGATGGATCCATTTCCTATAGCTTGGGAGTTTTTAGGTTCCCTCATCTCAGCAATGAACCAATTTAAGCATTTTTGCATGATGACCTGTTGGACCACGGCACAGCAATGGGCAGATGGCTGGGTTCATATCACACAATACCTCTAACGTCGTTAGACAGGCTGACACCCCGATGACTGCCTGAGTTTAAATTCACGGCTTGACCCAGCCTGCTCCAGCTAATCCACCTGAAGTCCTCCGAACCCCTGCATTTTGGCAGGGGAGGCAGAGCCCCAGGAAGACGGAGCATTGGGTTTGCTCTGGCTTACTGAATAAATCAGCAGCAGGTTCAGGAGCCTCAGTCTCCAGCTGTAGGGACAACATTATGTGCTCTACATGCAGAGGTGGACAGTTTCAAAATAGGAATAATACTTTTCTTTTTCTTTTTCTTTTCAAATGTCCCTACTCATGTTATTCATTGTAAGTCTCGGGTTACTAAACACAATGAAATTAGGATTATTTTCTTCCCAGCATCGCAAGCCTCTTGTTTGCTATTCCCTTTGACTCAGGAGTTTCATTTTGCCATGTATGAACACGGTTTCTCAGCTCCCAGCATTTAAATCCACCCAATCTATTCTCTTTGCAGCTCGAAGGGCTTCGCAAGCTCCTTTACTTGTATTGCAAATTCACAGCCCTAAATGCTGGGTTTAACAGTAGCAGCAGCGCTCCTAATGCTGCTTCAAAATTAAATGAGCCATAAGAAGAAAAAAAACAACATTCTGAAATGTCACTTGGACGCTTGTATTTTGAAGGACATTTCAAAGATAAAGAACATAACCTGGCTCCTGCTGATGTTCATGAGGATTTCATCACTTACTCGAATGAGGAAGAACAAGTGGGTGCTGGAGTGGAGCAAGGAAAGGAGGTGAGGTTTGATAAGATACTACAGAGATGCAACTTTTCCATCACCCCAGATGTCCCATGGAGCAGAGCAGGCTGGCAGTCTTGGTTGTACTTTTGGACGTCCTGTCTTGAGAAAATAAAGTGTTGTCAGCAGCAGCAAATGGAGGCCAAGTAACCTGGCTTATACCAAGAAATCGGAAATTGTACATTTTTTTAAGCTGCTATTTTGGAGGGCATAGCCACTCATGAAGCACCTCGAGAAGCAGTTGCGGCAGTAAGGAGACATTCCCAAAATAAGGACAGGAAAAAAAACAAAAGGAGATGCTGAATAAAAGTTTGCAAACATCCGACGGTCAGCCTAGTATGAAATCCAGGCACCTCGGCCTCCCCCACCTCTCCCAGGGGAATTCACACATATGCAAAGGCAAATTTCTTAGATATTTCTTAGCTACTACAGCTGGTTGACGGAGGTGTTCATGTTGGGGAGGTTTGATTTCCTCTCAACACAGCTTGCTAACAGCTGAAAACTGGAGTGTGCTGGTGGGTGTGGGCGGTCCACCCCTGCCCACACCCCGACCCCCCTGGACCCCTCGGACACCTACCCTGTCCCGCAGAGCCTGAAAGGACAGCAAACAGTGGCCGAAAGTGGAAAACTTTCTGTCTCTCTCCTCTTAATTATGATCTTATTGTGCGGAGAGAAGCTGTCATTCAGCTGCCGGTAATGGATAGTTTCTATTTCGATTCTCCCTCCACCCTATTATCTTTTATAAAATTCAGCCAGGCTGGGTGATGGATTGATAAGGGATGGTCCCGGCGGGAGCCGGCTTGCTCAGAATGGCTCTCACGCACACCCAACTTCTGTATCTTTTTTAATATTTCAGTTGTTTGAGATCTTTATTTCACATTTCGATTTCCTGTAGTACAGTAAATTTATCTTAGTCACCCAGTCAAGTTCTCTCGCAGCCCCTTATCTTCTTCTCTGTACAACTGAAAGCACCTACATTATCTGTGCTGCCGATAAGGCCGGCTGTGGCATCCTGCAGATCGTGCCGATTGGGCAGCGCCCCAGCCGAAAGGAGACCTTGGAAGCCCCGTGCTCATCACCAGCTGAAAGTTCATCTCTCAAACCTTTGCCAGAGGAGAAACCCCTGGGCTCGCCTGTGGACCCAAAGGATGGGGGACCAAGTAGACCTGCAGGCCAAGGGATGCTGGTCCCTGTCCCAGGGTTGGCCGAAGATGCTGAGCTACATCCTCCTTCTCCTGCTCACCAGCAGCTGCTGCATCCCTGGCCTCTGGTCAGGAATGGCTGCAATGCTTCATTCCCTGTCCCGATTATTCTGAAAGCAAAGACTGGCTTCGGGTTTTAAGTGTATCATAAGCCTGCACAACCACCTCCTGAGCTTACTCTCTGTTTGCATGACCAGAAACATCACCAGAGCTTCCCAGATCTTGGGAAATGGGGATCAGGCACTGGGGGGACACGCCTGGGGACCCCAGGCAGCCCCAGTGACAGCAACCAAAGCCAGGGCTGACTGGAGCAGTGCAGCGGTCATGGGTGGAGGGCAGACCAAGAGGGTCCGGTTTTGGGGTGCTCAGAGGACCCCAAGCACAGGGCTCTGTGCACCAGGGTGCCCCTGGAAGAGCAGCCCCATGGCACTGGGGCTACCCACACGAGCAAAAGGGCTAAAGCAGCTTCTCTGCTCCATGTCACTGGTGACATTGAAGAGTATCTAAAAATCTGTAGGCTGTGACTCCTTCATGTCCCCTTTACCCAGCCCTCACCTCCCTCCTTGGCCTGGAAGGTTCCACAGGCAGGAAAGGGACCAAACACAGAGCACAAGGTGCCAGGGACACTGCACCAAGCCTTCCCCTCCCTGCTGATGCCAGGGGGTTCCAGCATCCCCTCTGACCCCGCAGACCCATGGAAAAGCCCAGCTGGGAACATCTGGGATGCCCTCAATGAAGGGGTCTGGGCCAGCCAGAGACCCTGGGCTAACAGGCAGAGGCCAGGAGCACAAGGACGAATTTTCCCCCAGTAAAGCACAGAAGTTTAATACTGTGACAGCAGGGAGACCATCCTGCATCGCTGCGGGAAACCCCCCTAATGGCATCTTCGTCATCCCCGGGACGGGGGCTGGGAGCAATCAAATAAAAATAATAATAAAAATACCGCGACAAACAGGTAGAATAAAGTCACCTCCTGGCTGTCCCCGCGGCGGCCACAGCCGCGATCAGGCAGCACCCCCTGGTGCCACCGCCGCCGCCTCCACTAGAGATCTGCTGTGGGGCACCCCACGGCGGGGAGAGGAGCTCCGGGCTGGGCTGGGCTGGGGCAAACCACCAAACCACCCGGAAAAAAACCTCAGCCAGCCCAAAGAGCGAGTAAACCTTGCGTTTTCTCAGACACAGACGGATGCTCCGGAAAGGTGCATGAGACGAGGCAGGCAGGCAGGCAAATCCCGAGATCCCGGGCTGGCAGGCAGGGGTCACGAGCACAAGGACAAAATTTCCTCTGCTAGACTGCAGAAGTTTAAGTATCCCAACAGCAAGGAGAGCATCCTGAGTTGCTGCAGGAACCCCCTTCCTAATGGCATCTTTGTCATTCCTGGGACAGGAATTGGGAGCAATCAAATGAAAATAATAAAACCCACAACAAACAGGTAGAATAGAGTCACCTTCTCGTTCTTCCCACAGTGGCACATCCTGCCTGTCTGACTCTGAGCACAAAACACACTGGTTTGGGACTGTACCCATCCCCACTGCCAGGATCCAGGGGTTTCCCCCAGCTGTTTCCTTCCTGGGAGTGCCAGCTCCTTACTGGTTATAATGGTGACAGCTGGACGAGGGACAGTCCTTGCTGCGGTCATTATTCACTCTTTTTTTAAAAAGGGGTGCTCACACCTCCTCTTACAGCATCCTGGAGCTGCAGGTCTGCAAAGAGCTGTGGTTACAGAAAAAGCAAATGTCACTGCGTTTGTTGTACCGAGGTTTCTGCACACTTGGAGGAGACATTTGTGGCAGTGGGAAATGGACTTCGCCTTCTCTCTGCTCGTGGCCTCCCAGCCTCAACATGGCAGAATTGGGGAGAACAAAAACTGACCTTGTCCTAATCAAGTAAAGCCAACTAATAATGAATAAGGGAAGAAACCCGCTCAGACTGCAAGTGTGGAGATGTAATGGAACTGCACATGCTTCTGACACTCACTTTTGCTAGGAAAAAAGTGGTTTGAAAAATTACACTAATCCTTTAAAACCCACAATAAAAGAGAAGCTGAGGGAGAGAAGGTTCATGCCCCATCCCCTGCTCTAGGCTTTGCTCAGTGGCATCATAGGATCCTTTAGGTTGGAAAACACCCTTCAGATCATTGAGTACAACTGTAAACCTAATACTGCCAACCCTGCCACTAAACTGTGTCCCTAAGTGCATCTACACATCTTTTAATGCTCTTTTTGAGCTCTAATCAATGCTCTTGTCTCTCATTGCCCAGCCTGTCCACCAGCAGAAGATCTGGGGGTGACTTGAGCCCATCTTGTGGACACAGGACCAGGACGAAAGCTTCCTTGCACACCAGCCAGCAGCCAAAGGCAAGTTTTCGGCAGGCTACGCTCAAACCAGCAGCCTGGAAGGGAGGTGCTTGCTTGCCCCTTCCCAGCTCTTGGGGTGATTTTGTCCCCTGGGATCAAACACCGCAGCAGGGCACTCAATAAACACGTCTGCAGGAGGGTTATTTATCCATAGAGGAAGCCATGGAAATTCCCAAACCCTCTTAAATATCCACTTCCTGGCTCTAAACAGTCAGTAACTTGCCAACTGGGGGATGTATTTGTCTGCTCCCCTCCATATATTTTCTGCTTTTCATTATAATTTGCTAAATAATACATTACAATGAGTTATTTATCATACTCAGCAGCTTTGTGATATCCTCCCCCCTCCATCCGGAGGAATTTCAGCCATAAATCAGCCACGCAAATATCTGCTGGCATCGCCCAGCGCCAGCCCCAGCCAGGATCTGCAAAGAGCCATCACCTGCATTGAACAGCATTTTTCGCCCCAGAATGGCCGTGTCTCTGTTGCTCCATTTACAGACTCAGACAGCCCCCTGCATGCAATGTCACTGAGCTGCTGTCACAGCAATGCGGGGCGGTGGGCGAGGACAGCACCTTGATGGTTTTTGGGCGCTCAGCTCCTGCAGCAGTCTCAGAGGGACCCACGGCGCACAGGGACCCAGTTGTTTTCCAGTGTGGGCCTCTGGGTAATTCCAGTCCAAGTCACGCAGCGGGAAAAATAAATCAGTCTGTCCAAATTCCTGTTACTGCCTCCCCCAAAGCTGTGTGAGAGGAGGACTCCTCTTCCTCTCGCCACCTTGCAAAGCGATGCGGCACCCGTTATCTGCCTCAGGACACAGCAAAGGGTAAGTGCCTGTGCGTATCACCCAGAGCAAGGAGACACACGAGCAGGTGGGTGCTCCTACTGCCCCTGCTCCGAAATGACACCCAGCCCGAGAAAATGGGGAAAACTCTCACAGGCTCCCCTTGTTCATTTGCCAAGGTCTCCTGGTGCTCTTGGATGACAACGGCAGCAAACACTGATTAATTAAGCAGCATTTGGGTAACAGGACAAGAGGTGCCATCAAAACACTGGGTTCAGAGCTCAGCCCAGATGCCCTGTGTGGTGTCCAGTCAGCGCCTGGCAATTCTTGGCTTATTATTATTATTATTATTATTATTATTATTACTTCTTCTGATATGAAAAGGAAATGCAATTTGGGAATGGAGTGTATCTTCCGTAACAAAATCTTTCCAGTGGCACGAGACACATCAGGGTCTGCCCCCACTGTACCCCCAGCCCCCACCGTGGCCCAGCAGACCAGACACAGACCCAAACCATTTGAAAGTGCAGACACAGAGCACCAGCCAACTCTTGTCCCCCCACAAAAAACCAAACTTTAAAGTAATAAATTCTCACACTGCTTTGCCACTAGAGAAGCTCAAAACGCTTTGGAAAAGTTTTCTTAGAGCCATCGCCTTCCCACGCCACCCAGATCCCCACAGAAAGGGCTGTGACCTGCTCTCACAGAGCTGCACCCCCAAGTCCAGGTTCCCTGCTCGCCCCACAGACAGGCACAGCCCTTGGCAGGAGCCCCAGCCCCCAGGAACGCCTGTGCCCCATCCCAGCCCCGGTACCCACCCTGCGATGCTCTCACGGCATTGCTGGGGGTGATCCCCTTGAGGGGCCCCAGCCCTAAATGAGAGTGAGCCTCAGAGGATGGGGGATCATAGGATCGCCAAGGTTGGAGATCTCCAAGATCAACACATCCATGCTCACTAAACTATGTCCCAAAGATGTGCACCCCCCTCACAAGCCTCAATTTTTTACTATAAGTTTCATTGCTGGAGGGAAACCTGGTAAGCAGCTGGCAATGCACACAGGCGATGGCCAGACACCTCCTGAACCTCCAGACCTCCTCCTCCCATGGACGGCAAGGTGAAGAGCTTGGCAAACACAGGTTTTCTTCACTTTTCCCAGAGGGAAAAGTTATAATTCCTAATGGTTAACCTTTCCTTTCAGATCCCCCACCACTGCACCCCACCATTGAAGCAAATTGCTTTGCAAATACTGATTAATTTAACCTTACAACATCTACCTTAACTAAACAGTATCTTGGCTTACAGATGGGGAAATCAAGGCATAGAAGGGGGGGGAAGCACAGAACTAGGAACAAAACCCGTGCTTTAACTGCAAAATCATCTTTCCTCATTAGCAGCTAATCAGAACTACCAGAGGGGAAGAGATTATAGACAGGGAGGAGAAGGGAGTAACTGAAAGAAATACAGACATCAAAACAGATTTTCATTTATTTACTCATTCATCAGAGTGAGTCACAGGCTTTGAGTTCATTCCAGTCTGCATTAGCCGTGCAAGATTTTGGGATGCCATCTCCAAAATCTAAAAAGTTAATAGGTCACAGCCATGCACCACATCAGGAAGGAGAAAAATCTGCAATTCTGCATTGGTCTGGGAAAGTCTGATATTGCTTTGCCTGCTGGATGATGAGAAACCACTCATCTTCCCTCGCCAGCCTCCTAATCTGCACGGGGACACAGATACCTTATCGGAAAAACAGTTACTGGAAAGCACCCAGTAGGAGCGCGGGTGAGGGGACGCAGGGAGGGGAAGGGGTTCTGGCACCCATCTGACCCAGTCGGTGGCCATGCCAGGCCCAGTGCTGTGCCAGCGGTGCTGCTGGTGGAGCAAACCCGTCAGCATGGGAGCCTGTCAGCTCCCAAGGTACAAGGATGGAGGGCAGCAGGGATGTCGAATGTCAGATGTTTGTGCTTTATCTTGGCTGCGTCCGGGCTGAGCAGCTCCAGGACAAGAGGGTCCGGTAGGGCCCACATATCCCTTCTGCTCCTCTGAACATCTCCGCATGCTCCTACCACCCAAAATAAACCGTCAGTGCTTTGGGGGTTGTTTTTTTTCCCCTTTTTTGCCCAAAACTGATTTGCAAGTAGCCAAGTGTTTTATTTACTGCAGGCAGAGAACATTTCATCTTCAAACTGCCCTTTCTCTCCTTCCTTCATCCTGACTTTCCAGAAGTGAGGAGACAGCAGCACCCACAGCCAACTCATCTGACCACAACTGACCACTGCCACACCAGGCTGGCTCCAAGCATCGCACCAGCCCCAGGATGCTCAGGTGGGTCCCTACCTTCACAGAAATACCTCTGGCATTTCCAGCCTCGAGCACGAGCCCACGCTGGGAAACAAGGAACATCTTTTTAAATAAGAGGAGGAAATAGTATCTTTGTGTCAGGCGAGTGGAAGAAATCCAGGACCAAGAGACTGCAGAGCCTTTCCACTTCAGACAGCAGGTGCTCTCCAAGATGTGGTTATGGCAACAAAATAAATGATGGATAATTGCTTTTGTGACAACTTGCCAATTAAATTAGACTCAGCAGAATAACATAATGACAATTTGTTATGCTCTGGTGGGCACTAACACACCAATCATAATTAAATGCTATGACTGAAATAGAATGCTGCTGTACACAGGAATATATAACCCCAATTCCCTCCCAGTGAAACATTATAGGTTCAGACTTGATTTCAATTTCTGGAGGATAATAGCATTAGCGCACATCAGAATGAGCTTGCAATATGCATACAGGCAGCAGAGGCACAGGGAGACAGACAGAGCCAAGGGCAGCTGAGCTGCCGGCACTCCTGGGGGGGCCCTTGCAAGCAGCTCCCGGGTTTCAAAGCAGCAGGGGACGGCCCCAGATCCCTGCCATGTCCTGGGGAGATTTCAAATCCCCAGCCTGGCAGTGGGGTAACTGTCCCCAAGGGACCAGCCCTGCTGCTGTGCAAAGCCTTTGTGCTCCTGAGCCGTCCCCTTACAGCCAGGACCGAGCCATGGGGACAGGCTACAGCCTGTCCTCCCTTCAACAACGATTACAACATTCAATGAAATAAAAGGTCCCTGCAGTGCCCAATGCTGCACTTGCCCCGCAGCTGGGGTCCCCTCAGCCCTGCCAGCTGACCTGGCCACAGGAAAGCCTGTTAGCATCGACTGATCTAAAAACCAACCAAAGAGGGGGTCAGGGCCTGCAAGAACTTCAAGTTTACTGGTAAAACAGCTGCTTCACACCGAGGCCAACCTGTGGTTCTCACAAGGATGCTCTGACCCTCCCATACTGCTCAGGGTTACTGGCCTGCATCTTGTTCATCCTACAGCTCTGGGCTGGGAGTTGCTGTCACATGGGCCTTTCTGGTGCTGCAGAAGCAAAATGCTAAAGACCATACAATTCAAGTTGTTAAAAAAGCTGCTGTTGTTTTGTTTAAAAACCAAACTGGGCCAGATGGCAAGAATCAATGCTGCAGAGGTCTTGCACACCCCACCTAGAAGCAAAGACCCCTGTGTGCCATCTCAGATTCAACCTGCAGCACTCCCGAGGCAGACCCCGCTCTGATGCCACGTACATTTTCCCCACATACAAGCGTAAAATGCCCATGCCCAGCTGCCCCAACAGCCTGAGGGAACGGCGGCTGCAGAGCCCCCATTGCAGGGGGCTGCCCCCAGAAAGCAGCACCCAGCCCTGCTCCTTCAGAGCCAGCAATTTACCCAAACCAAAGCTTTCTGAATTCCGGTGATGCAAAAAAAAAAATTGCTATTGCCTCAATTCAAGTGCAAAGCAACAAGACTGATTTGTCCATCGTATTCCTTGATAGATCTTAGTATATCTTTTATCAGATGTTGTATAAGATAGCGAGTATAAAACCACAATAAATTCAAGCAAAGATCCTAACAGACAGAGATTTCTGGAATATTCCAAAGCTCAAAATGGGGCAGATTTGGAGACCAAATTCGTGTGTGCAGAGGTAAATCACTGAAGAATACTACAGTGCAGCAATGCCAACGTTTTAATATCTTACTTGGAGCCACATTCTTAAAGCATTAAATGCTTTATTACCTGCCTCAATGAAGCTTGGCATTGGCAAGGTCAGACCCCCTGGTTTTCCAGCAAAGCTGATGAATTATTTTGGCTGCTCCAGACATAAGTCCTGATCCTATTAAATCCCGAGTTCCCCTGCCCTCACCACGTAACAGCAGATAATCCGCCACGCGTGACCAGCGGCACGGTCACAGATGCGTCATCACGCGTCCAGCTCAGGAGGTGAGAAGGGCAGCTGCCTTTGGGTTAAAACAGCACCCAAGCTCAGGTCCTGAACTGAGGGACCAGAGGAGTTTGCTCAGGTGGAACCTACGCTGCATCCCAGCACTGACGCTGTTTGGTGAAGCTCCAGACTCAGTAACGGGCTGGCATCCATAGCAGCCTTCTTTCCAATGGTTCATTGCCTCATTTGCTGCCTTTCTAGTGATTTACCATCAGCAGAACCTGCTTGCAACACACAACACAAGGTGATGCTGCCCACGGTCAGGCGCAACCCTGAGCAACCCCCCTGAATTTCCAAATGGGCAGAGGGAAGGGGTTTCCCCTCCTGGGCTATGCACGAACACTGTGGCTGTAGCACACCTGCTTTGCTGGGGTCCTTTTATTGTTTATTTGGTTCTACTGCTAACACCACTGGGGCAAGCTAACCTGGGCACCGGCCTGCAAGAGAGCTAAGCACAAAAGCAGCAAACTTGGCAATCAAGACTTCAAGACCCTGCAGTGGGACCCGCTAGTGAGCAAGCAGAGTTCTTAATCTTAACATTTTTCATCCTGAAACATTCAGGCAAGGCCCATGATTTTAAGAACTGACCTTGGCAGACATTCAGCCTGGCTTTCAGAGGTGGAGGAGGGGTTACCGCCTGCCCAAATCTGCCTCATCTTTTTGATACGTCAAGGAGTAAGAAACCTTGTAACTGATACCTGGGCATTTATTGTCACTTAAAAATAGTCTGACCAGCAGAAAGGAACTGCTGTGCACACCGCTCGTCTTGCAGGAGGAAGGAAGTCAGTGATTTAACCCAGGAAAGGTCACATGGCTGCTCCATAACGGGGTGTGGGACAGAGAGACAGCACCAGCTTTGCTCTCATCATTGACCAGCGTCACAGCAGCAAAGGACTGGTTTGTCTGGGCATAAGGAATTACTCAACCACACGAGCTGCAGCAAAGGCCACAGGCAAGTGACACCATCACATCTGTGACACGCGTTTCTCAGGCTGCTTGATGTCAGACAGCATTGGGGGGCAGACACCTCCACCACGGTACCTGAAGGTCCCCATTACCTCTCATCCCTCTGGCTGGGGAGGGGGGCTTGGGGGAAACTGGCAGCCTCCAGGAGCCAGCTCCTCCAGCAGAGCACGGCTCCCACCTAGTGGGGACCCCCCTGGGTCACACCCCCACAGCTGGGCTAAGGGGTGCTGGGTTGTTCTCATCTAAGCTGCCCAACAAAGCCCCCTCCCACAAAGCTGCTGACCTTTTGCTGGCGGCTGGAGGGTAAATGCTGGATAAATAATAAATGGCTCACCCCAGGCTCCTGCTCAAACCTTTTAATTAAAGTAGTTGAGTTACTCTAAGGTCATAGTGATTGGCATTTCAATCCTGGCCCAGCAAATGCATCCATCAAACAAACACACAACTCTGGTCTTAATTGCATTTTCTCCTAATTGCACCAAACATTGACACTCACATCCTTTACCCAACAGGTTCCCCATTACCCCCAGCTATAACAAACCTACAGAACATCTCTAACTGCTTCTCCGTCCCGAGCCACTTGCCTGGAAGTGTCCCCCCCACTGCAGCCAGCCAAAAACCTGCCCTGGCTCTATCCTGTGAGCTTCCAAGAAATAATTTCCTGATTTACACCTTCCAAGGTGACTCAGCCACCCCGTCACCCCTGCACACACCCCTTTAAGTGTGTGCTCACTTATATTCACAGGTTTTCAGCTCATTTGGCCACATAGTTGCTTCAGAACAACAGCACATGCAACCAGTGAAGCACACAGCTGCTTTATACGTGAGTTTGGCAAAGCACAGAGCGATCCCATCACCACACAAATCCAAGCTTCTTCCCAGTCACTGCTGGCCTTACCAGGCATGCCAGGTATGGACTATGAGCACATGCAGTGATGAAAACTAATGGTTAACCAGCTGAGCAGTCACCATTTCAGATGGAGGAGGAGAGGAAAAAAAAAGAAACCAAACCAACAGGCAGAGGTATCCCTTACTCCCACCCCTCAGGCCACAGCTGCACAGGAGTGAATCCCACTGCTCCACTCCAGCCCATGGCAGAGCAGCTTCAGCTGGGAGGGCTCTGCCCAGTGGAATCCCCGCAGTGGTTTTTTTCCAAACACAGAATCAAAGAAAATTAAATTCCAACTTTCTTCTCATCTGCTCTGCACAGGAACTCGCTCAGGGCACACTGCAGGGATGCTGCTCTAGGCTGTGCTCTAAATTTAACACATTATTGCTCAATGTGCTTCAGGTGAGGAAGGCAGGCACAGCCAAGCTCAGAAAAGGTGCAAGGATGAGGCTGATCACAGCAGGTGATGAGGAAAGGGCTCTTTAAGCAACTCTGACAATGTTTTAGAGAAGTAACAACAACCAGGAGACAACCAAGCTGTGAATGAAGCAAGTGAGAAATCTCTCATGCTTCATAGCACTACTTCTCTTTTTAAAGTACTTCCCTTTGCAGTTTTGGGCAAGCTAAGAGAATCAGCAACGGTTAAAAAGGTAAAAGAACACTCCAAGTTTTACCTCTGTAAAAGTCCACAAAAGGCAGAGACAAAGCTGCAGTGCATGAGCTGCAGAGCAGTAATTCCTAGCTCAGGCGGGCACATGTGCCAAGGTCAGCTCTGGAAACAGATCCTCCACAGCTCACAGCTCAGCAGCGCTAAGGCAGAGGGGTCTGCTCTTTGGAAGGAAACTTCACACCCCTCTGGAACAACAGAACGGGATTAAGTTTGACCTTCTGAGGAGAAGTGAGTAATTTACTGTAATTTTACTGCTACCAGAAAAAGTGAACCCAGCCACACAAAACAATTTTAAAATCTTTTAAAAACAACATTTTTAAATCCACACAGTATGGATTCACAAGAGTTTTCTTGCATCACACACAGCAGCAGTGTCACTAAACCAAGTTGTGGAGAAAGTATCTGAGAGGCAGGTACAAAAGCAAAAGGAAAATTCCCTTGTCCTGGCAGGGGAGAGCCAGACAAGGAGGGAAGAGATCTGTTTGACAGGAGAGTTACACCTGCTGGCTTGTGGTGATAGTTTTAAAAACAAACAGAAGAGAAAAAAACCACACAAACCAAGAAGAAACACACACAAAGTATTTGTTTTTCATACAGCCCAAAGCCAGAATGTTTAATTAAACAATAAGCTAGACACTGGAGTTTGCAGACAAGGGGAGATCAGTCCCAAACCCCACCACATTGACCACGAGCTCAAGCTGTTCTATGCTGCAGTTCCACAACCATTTCTGCAGCAGCACCAAGCCTCCTCTCCAGGAAACAGCTGTGACTTTGCACCCTGCCCGCTTCTGAGGTGACCAATTTCATTAAGAGTCACTAAAAAACCACAAAGGTCCAAGTTATTTGGTATGTTACACTTTTTCCTACTCTAGATCTAAGCAAACGATGGCCTAGGAACAGCAAGTTATGGTGTTTATATAAATAGCAACTCTCCTCCATCAGCTATAAAAAGACAACACTGCAGCCAGCAGAACACAGCGGGCAAGCAGCACCTGCCACTCTAACAGCAGGCCTGCCACGAGTCAATTACAAGAAATTACGGAACATCTTTACTACCAATAATTTTTAAAGAAAATGTTTATTTTTTCCCACTTTTATACTTATCTTTTCCAACTCACAATGTGAGATAACATTCTTGAACTTCAAAAAAGAAATTCTCTCAAATTTTCCGAATGGGAAAGTGGAAGAACAAGAACGTGTGGCCCACACACAAGCCCAGAAGGCACCACAGCCAGACACTGCAGCACATTGCCCATAAGGAAATGTCTCATAACCACGAGAAGGCGGAGGTGGAAACGCTGGCTCCCGAGCAGGTGACTGCCACAGCCGGGGCACAGCCAGAGGCCAAGCCTTACAGGTCAACAGCACAGCTGCTAGGAGGGCAAGGGATTTTCCTTCTGTGGCATCTGCCCTTCCGGATCTCTCTTCTTTTCCTGTAGCTCTTGCAACACAGTTTGAAGCTGCTGGTGTAACACAGAATCGCTGGTTTCAACATCCCGATGATCCCGTGGTGCTACCTACAGTTAAAAGTGAGATGACGACCAAAAAACATGTCAAGTAGTGACAAGAGAGCAACAGAAAGCAACAGCCCCAGTTTGTATATCCAAAAAAGCCAAGAGAGGAGTTCTAATCCATGCTTAGATCATTTTGAAGGTACAATACAGTGTCAAGGTAGCAGCAGGGCAAGAAATTCAAGATGAGACTGCTGCCCTCAAGCTAAGAGCTGAAAGCAGTCACTGGTTTCACCTTTCCCACGCTCATTGGGCTGCACTTAGAGCAAAACCAATCTTTGCTCCTCTTCAGCCTCTTACTGAGGACAGGACTACAAACACTTGGTGCAGAGGTGAGTGGACAACAAGAATGGTGAGCATATTACAAGAATAATAAATTAACTTGCTAACAGAGATTAAAACTGCAGCTTTTATGAACAGCTCTTCTCCCTTTCATGAGGCTGCTCAACTGAAAGGACAGCATTCTCAGAAGACGTGGTGACCAGTTAGTTGTGAACAAGGTAAAAGATTTCTGACCATCACAGAGCACCCGTCCTCTACTCTGCCCCATGTGCTGTTCTAGAGGCCTCTTCAGTTTGGTTTTTTCACCCCATTTGATGTTAAGAGTTACAGGACAATTGCCTGAAGTAACAAGGAACTTGACTCCGAGTGCCCAGGAGCCACTTCCCCTCCTGGACATCAAGGAAAATAAAAAGCAGTAGCACAACACGTTGGACAGTTATTTTCTTGCAATAAATATAAGTGAACAAGCCCCAGACAACAATCCCCTACCTCAATGCCCTTAAAAAAAACCAAACAAACCCAAACTGCAAGACATACACAAATTTTCAGTCCAGGATTAAGATTAAAGAACAAGAGTGAGAGCACATTAGACCAAGCCATTACAAAGGGATGGAAAAGTGCAGCAGTTCTCTGTGAACCAGGAGAGGCTCTCATTTACCCCCTGCCACCTTACAGAAACACCAGGTCTACAGTAACACACACACAGGTATTTCCAAACAGTCGCTACAGAGCCCCATGAGCTTTTTATCCTCAGAAAAAGTACTTAACACTTACTTTGTCTGTCCCTCTTCTCTGCAGAGTTATCCCACTGGCTAAAAGGGCTTTTCCTGTTTCTTCAAACAATTTTTCCTCTTCGATTTTTCCTTCTTCTTTCAGTTCATTGTATTTTTCAACAAACCTATTTTTTCCAAGATTGCAAGATTTTGGTTCACTGACTTCAAAGGAAAAAGGGACAAGTTTCAGGAATATTTCTAGTTTAATTATAACTAAACCTTACCTCTGGCAAGTAGATTTGTAGTTTAATTGCGACAGGTCAAAAGGTCTTGGACCACTGCCATAAATTCTGTAAAACTTCCTATTGAAAAAAAACAAGAGTTTCATTTTTCAAACTAGCAAATAGATTTGTCTTGGAGTAAACAAACAACATAGAAGTCAGTTAACTTAGGCTACAACAAAAAGCACGCCCGTAATTATTTCTGCTCTTTTCCTTAGCCGTTATGTTATACTAAGATATCCCTTCCAGACTTTTTAAATTGTTTTTATTCCAGTCAATCTTCACCACACCGGTGAGCCAGAGGAGCGCCGTGACTTCTCCACACGGGGTTTAAGCCGGCCAGCTGCTCTAAACAGACGAGAGACAACACGGCAGAGACGCAGAACGCGGTTTCTCTACAACGTAAACTAAGAAAACGCCGCTCGAAGGACCAGCAAGCCCAGGGGCTGCCGCTCCGCTGGTGACACGGGGCTGCGGCACCGCTCGGCGGCCGCCCCGGGGGAAAGGCGGGGACTCACGCTCGCACTTCGTCCTCC
>NW_010185573.1:0-17958 GCF_000695765.1 Mesitornis unicolor | reverse complement strand
CTCCAGCCTGTCCAGATCTCGCTGGATGGCCTTAATCACAGAAGAAGTTGAGGAAGAGTTGGTTGGTTTTTTTTAAAGCACTTTAGCTGTAACTTCACTTTATTTGAGAATCATGTATACAATTAAGCCCACAGTTTGTGGCTTTTTCTTTCAATTTGATAGACTTTCTAGCTGCAAATATTGTTCTTCCACTTTGCCTAATCTAAACGGGTCTCTCTTATCCTTGGGAAAATATTTCTTCTTTGTTATCTCCTCTCCGTCATGATCTTTTCCCCTCCCTGTGCTCCACTATTACTTTAGGAAGGAGATAAAGCAATACATTGGTATCTCCCTTTTCTCTCTAGGGTTATGCCTCTTTTCTCTTGGGCAAGAACTGATTTTTCTGGGCTTGTTTCTCTATCCAGACAATAGGCCTGAAACGGGCAGGTTACTGTCCCTGGAGTAGAAAACTCATTCTAATTAATCCTAACCAACACACCATGTTAAAACCACCTGTTGTTGTTACCTAGAATTCACAAACTGCACATAATCCCACTGTTATCAGTACAGCTATTTATTATTATGAAATAACTAGTATAAAAATTACTCTGTAAAAAATGTCTGTACTCATTAAATCATTTTCTAGATTTGTTTTGACTATGTTTGGCCAGTGCTAACTGCTTTGTCGTTAAAGAATGTATTCCACAATATTACATGCTAATTTTCTCTTTTCTAAAGAGCTGCAATTGCTTTTTAAATCAACAGGAGACTAGACTGAACAAAGAATAAAGGATCGCACCCCACATCTGGAAAATTTTCTTCTATCTTGCCTTCATAAATAGGAAGCTCAGCTACATATTATTCTTTTGGTTCCCATGGTGAGCACATCAATGCTTGTATCAAGCAGATCATCAACAGTTTTGATGTGATGGATGTTCAAAACTTCAGTAGTTCAAAGCCTACCCGAACTCGCTAGATTTGTCACAGCAGAAAATCTGCACACAAAGCAACGGGCATTAAAGAGTTTTTCTTGAGCCAGTTTTTATTGGTTTGCAACAAGAAGAGTCTTAGGGATACACTAGAACGTGTCAGGCATGTTCTGGTAACAAAGAATGCATTTTATTAAAGTTGAGGAGTCCTCCAAAAACGAATTCCAACTGTTGTAACTGTGCAGCTGAAGCAAGGAGGAGATTAAGAACATAACTGACACTTAATAAAACGCTAGATGAGTGAGGTGGGTGCCTACTCCCTAAAATGCCAAAAATTTTTCTGAAGAAGATGCCCTTGCTATTGCATTGAAGTGGAGATGGTAGGAAATGTCTGCATATGGCATTTAACACAGACTGTGTTTGCACAAACTGAGCATGTGGTGCTGTTAATGACTCAGACTTGTGTGTATGCCTAGTATATGGATAGAGGAGTTAACTCTGTCAGAACTTCATGGCAGATGATTGCCAATAGGAAAATGCATGATTTAACCCAGAAGAAACTAGATGGGTGTTTATAAAGGAGTGAAATTCTGGCTGCTGAAACAACACGGGGTTCTCCGATGAGAAACACAAAGCGTTTACTGATGCTCAGTGTAATTTTTAGTATACCTCTAGTGCTTCCCAGATTAAAGCAGCTTGCGTGGAAATGCACTGCAAAGTCATGGGCTTTGGATGAGCATGGCCCTGGTGCAGGATGTAGGCTTTGGGGCCACCAGGTATGGCCAATTGTCAGGCACGTGGGGTTTGGTGTGAGATGTGGTCCATGAAGCCCCAGCGTGCTACTGAGACAGAGACGCCTCCAGGAAGGTGTAGACCCCCATGGAAGCAGCTTATGACAGGCAAAAAACCATATAGGTAAAACAGCTTTTGCCTGGAGAGGGAATAGAGCACTTCTAGCTTCCGAGATCAGGGGTACTCCTTTTCCCCTTTGTGTTATGTTTTTGTAAGTATTTTACCCCTTGCTATGTACTCTCAGCAACTGCTTTCGCTGCTTATTTTCCAGCTCCTTTAGTTTCTCACTTAGACTGAGCAGCAATGTCTTTATTGTTACAAGCACAGACAAAACAAGCTCTTTAGGATAACATTGTCAGGATGCTCTTGCCTTGCTCTTCCAGAATAAGTCACAAGCCAGACGCGTTTCCAGCAATGAGGGGAAGCAAAGCTATTCATAGCCAAGCACATCTCCATTTCAGAAGGACTGGAAGATGAAACAATTTATGATTTCCTTTCCTTTTCAGTGTTCTTCAAAGAGATTGGAAGACTGTGATTTCTTGAACCTTTAAATTTGAGACAAGGAAATCTCGTCTATAGCATGTTTAAAGTTGGCTTTTCATCTCTCACAATTATTATTATTATTATTTTTTAAACTTCTATTCTTTTCTTCAGATCTGAGAAACTCTCCGCTGTGAGAGGTATATTCTTGTCTCAGCAAATGTATCACACTATCTGCCAGTTCTCTGTTCCAGGACAAAAGGAGGAGGACTTTTTTTTTAAATACAGCCTCTGATTTGTGAAGTTCTGGATTTTGGGTGCTCTACTTGAGATATTTCAGATTTCATTTTCCAGTGGCCTCAGATCCCAAGAACCTGGATGGAATATGAGATGCTCAGCATGTGTGAAAAGTCAGGAATCGAGATCAACAGTCTTGAGGATTTTGAAAAAACCCTAATATGTACAGAAAAGGAAAACAAAAGGTTGAAAAATTCTTTAAAAAGTTAGATTTGGCAATTCCAGATAGTCTTACAATTCTTTATATGAAGTAGATACTAATTCATCACTTCTTGCATTACAGAAATACCAGCAGTGGAAATTACAGTGAAATTTATTCTAGTGCTGTCTTGCAATAATAGTGGGAATTGCATTTATTTCGTCTTGTAAGCAGCTCCATTCTGAACTTGTTTAGATGATACAGGTATAATATACAAGGAAAAAAGGGCAGTATTGTTGTGTTATTGTACAACGCCAGTGGATTTGTTTTTTGGAGAGGTTGCAATGTGTTTTTAAATAATAGATGCACAGCTACTGCGAGTGAATCAGAAAATGTTACGTTGTCCTGCTAAGTCCTTAGACAAGATTTGGGCATGTTTAAGTCTAAAGCAAAGATTAATCCATACTTGGTTATTCGAGAGAGCTAAAACACAGTAATTAATTTTCTTTGCAGATTAAACATGCTGGGCATAGTCACCAATATGTTACTGAAATGTGGTTTTTATTTTCCATTAGCCCTGGCAACACAAGGATCCGGTATGTGAGGTGTAGGGTGTTTTCTGTGGATTCTGGCTTGGGACATAAAGGTTTAATGTAGCTCATTAGCACAAAGCCTAGCACTAAGAATGGCAGAGTAAACAATGTATTTACACAGGAATATTAAAGATATACTTCATATCAGTTTGCACTTCCGTTTTCCCAGTAACACATACATGCTTGTGTTTAACACTTGTCTATAGGTGGCAGCAACTCCAATGCTTTTATAGGCTGCAATTAAGGCCAGAAAGTTGTGCAAGGAAAGGTCCGCAGTTTATGCACCAGAGGTGGGGAAGATATGTGAAAATAGAATTATCTGTCGAATAATTAGAAGGGTTATACATCCTGAGCCCAAAGGTAACAGCTTATCTTTCGTGATTTTTTATTAAAGATAGGAACATTGAAGTGTCTATTTATAACTCATGTTCCCAGATGTGTTTGGAGCTAAACGGTGAAACTTTTGGTATAACAACGTCAAGTGGGTGCTGTTCAAACCTCAATTTTTATATACTTTCGTATTCATGAAACAAATGATCTCTATTGACTTAAGTCTGAACTAAGAGCTAAGTAACCAAAAAGCAAAGATTAATGATCACCCGCTGCCCTAAGCAGGATCATGGAAAGCCTGCTATAATGCAGCTCTAAGAAGTGGCTGCTGCTGGGAGGTGAGTACGTGTGACTGTAAAGCATAATAGGAAACGAGGCACAGTTTCTTTTTTTGAAGTTTTTTGAAACGTATAGGTGTATGGTGTTGAAAGTTGAAAGGAACTGTGGCTGCTGTCATCTTTATTGTCTAAAGAACTGAATTTAAACATCTGGACTCCGCTGTGCTTGGCACTGAACAAATGGAAGTGTTTTCAGGCTTAGCAGTTTAGGGCTCAGATGTCGGTGACCCAGTTCTGGTTGCTTCAGTCTTTTGAGTTTGCTCCTGCAAACCTCCTGCTCCATTCTCAGGGCAGTGGTTTCTTTGCTGTTGGTGAGCTTTGGGCTGCTCCTGGGAGGGAATGTTGCTGCTGCCCAGCTTTAGGTTGCCACTCTGGGTGGCTCCATAGGGGTTTGCCTACATAGGTGTTGCAGAGAGACACTATGGCTATTTGGATAACTCAACCTGTTCTTAAATGCCCTAAACTCTGTTATCTTTCTCCCTCCTCAGCCTCCCAGCTTCTTCCCAAGCAGTATCGGGATGCTTCATGCCTTCCTGTGTGAATGGAACAAGTTGCTCCAACTTGACTTCTGTACAGCTTTCAATTGAAAAAAGGGTGTTGTGGTTATGTGAAAATCTATCTGTAAGCTAGAAGAACCCTCATCTAAACTTGCCTCCCCAAAACCTGAACCTTCCTGCTTTGATCTCCTAGGCTTTCCAGAACTGATTTGTTTCTCTTTGCCCACTGCAATTGTTCATCAGCAGGCAATTATTTTCTCATCTACCTGTTCAAAGTGATAACCATCTTCTCTCCATGATGGATCTGTAACACACTGAAGCACAGCTCACTGTTAGCATGGAAGCAGCCAAAGGCCACCTGGGAAAGCAGGAGCTTGCTGCCTCCGTTGCTGGCTGGGAACACTTGGTTGCTAAATAATGCCTATGATACTCGTGTTCCCCAAGAAGGCAACATGAAAGAAAGTCTGGTGCATGTCGTGAATGACATTAGAGAAGGAGGCATCCTATATGAATTTATTTTAAAATTCTTTGCGGTTGCCTAAAGTTGCTGGGAAAGCAGATGGATAATGATAGCCCTGGGGACTTAATCTCTGACTTTTCAATGAGATATTTTTTGACTGAAAGAGTTTAATATAGCATAGAGAATATAATTTAATTACAACTTCTTGTTAGTACCCAATGAGATGGACCTAGGCTCTTAAATTAGCCAGCTAAACTAGGTGCCTAAAGCTGATGGTGTGAATATCCGATGGAAAGGGCAGTTACAGGCAGTAGATGCACTTCATATATGGAAAGGGCAGGGCAATGGCAAAGCTGGTGAGATGAGAGCATCTGCTCTGAGTGCTCCTCCACAGTCAGAGGGTGACTGACTGGCAGGAGAAGTGCCCGAGCCCATTGCCTCCTCTTCCTTGCACTGCTAAGAGGGAAAAAAGCGCTTGCTGCCTGTCTTGGGCCACCCCTTCCTCTGGGCCCTGTCAGCAGCGTGGTGAACATTGCTCTGCTCCATGCACACGACAGTGGGAAGGAAATGCCAGCCCCCACTGGTGCAGTGGGCAGAGGGTAAAGGAAGAAAAGCATGCCAGCAGTGCTGCTCTTTCATGGATGGCCATCTTCAGACCAATAGCTGGGTATTTTACCATAAACTGCTGTTATATCATTGCCTTTATAAATCAGGTATTGAAAATACCCCAGAGTGCTAATAAAAGAGAGTGACGTGCAAATAAATAGAGAATTGAAACCTAGGGATGATAAAATAGGTAAAGGAAAAACAGGGGCTGAGAAACTACCTTTAAAGATTGGATTTTGATTTCCCTGCATTATTGCTCCTCTGATTCCATAAACACCATGAGTGAATTCCCACCATTGCAATCATTTTCTTTAATAATTACATTTGGTTGCCAAGAAAACAACTGAATTAATATATACTTTGGACCTAAGACAAAGCCCTTTTTCAGTCGCTGTGAAAGGTAAGGAGTGCTTTTGAAGTTGATCTCTTTTTCCACGTGGGTGGATCAGAAACAACACTGTGCTGAAATGAGGATACTGCACTGAAGTCGTGGCGATGTAATCCTGTGATATTTTAATAGGATTTATGTAAAAGTAGGGGCTTTTCTTTCCCAGTCCAGTTGGCTGAAGCTGAACAGATATATGTCTATCAATGTGATAGACTGAGCTCTGGAACAACAGTGGAAAAGGGCATGGCTTCTCCTTTCCCTGCCTACCTCTACAAAGGCATGCAATGGCCTCTTCCTATTAAATACTCCGCTTTACGTCTCCTCTTCCTATTAAATACTCTGCTTTACGTCTCCTCTTCCTATTAAATACTCCGCTTTACGTCTAAATGAACAGAAATAAGTAGGGGCTGACATACATAGGAATTGCAGGATTAGGAGTGTTTTTTTCCTACTTTTGGCCTAGAGCACTACTTTGAGCTGAGAAAACATTGCAGATATAACTTAGCAGCCAACCAGGCCTCAGATCTCTTTCCTATGGGTTTACCCACCTACCAGAATTTTCCAGCTTGATTATACCATGGTCACTGCACTTAAACCAGAGCAGCTGCTTCTGTGTCCACCCCTATTCTGAAGCAGGAACTCCCTGGTCTGTGTTAAGTGTGGAAAATCAGTTCTTCACTGCCAACACCAGCCTCTCCTCCTGGCTTTTTCTCTGCCTTGTTCCCCATGGTGACAGAAGTCTTGGGTTTCAGGTCCTGAACCTGTCCTCTGCTACAGGAGAGGAAGATGGAGTGGGTGAGCATATTTATGGTCTTTGCCCCCGTGCTCAGTGCCAGTGAGTCATGTCCATTCCCCAGCATGAAGAATTTCCCTGGCCCCTTCTCTTTCCACAGGCATGGGATGGTGTGGCACTGTCACAGCTTTAACTTAGTTTTGCTCATCGATTTGAATGTATATATAGTTATTTTTCAATTGCTCGTATTTCATAGGTTACGTAGAATACAAACAGTTTGGAGAGAACGGCAGATTTGTTTGTTTGTTTAGGGTTTCTTTTTTTAAGGTTTCCCCTTTTTTCTTTCTGAGTTAAGCTATAAAAGTTTATGCCAGAATTCTCAGCCTTTAGAAACTGCATAGATTTTTAGCAGCCTTTTTTTCCTCATTAGCAACAGCCACTGTACCTCCGTGAAGGAACTTGCATTTTTCTCTGGTGCAGAGTAGTTGTTAATTGTGTTTCTGAAGATATTAAAGCACAGCTTGGAATGGGACACAGCCTGGCACTGTAAACAAGGGATCTTCCTGACGATGCATGAAAACCATCAATTCCCCAGAACGGCAGCTTGCTTGCCATATAAAACACACTTGCTGATGGTCCTGGAAAATATTTCCCCAGGGCTTGTTAATGGAACATCTACACTTGGTGACACAGTCCAATTTTCATTCATTTGCTGACCTGCTTATGGAAACACAAACTAGAAATGTCAGAGTTTTTCCTCCAGGGTTGTCACTCTCGCAGTCCTTCTCCAGAGGGGATGCCTTTCTGATTCAATGGTTAGGTCAATTAATGTTCATATCACAACTAATTGCATTGCTCCAAGAGAAGAAGAAAAATCAAGCAGGACATAGCAACAATGATTCTAGGAGCTCTGTGTGACCAGGACAATTTGGGGTATCGCAGCTGATTCGGGTGCCTACTAGTCTTTCTCTTTATGAATCCCTCAGACCAAACAGTGTTGCTCAGGAGGCTCATTTCTGTGCCTGCATCTTGCATATCCTGGTGTGACATTCTCATAAACATCTAACCTAGAGAAATCACATTCATTAGCAGGGCAGTCAGCCCCAAGGAACTGTAAGGAAGAATTTACATGCCAGAATGGGCAAAATGGGAAGCATAGAAAGAGTGGCACCAACTAATTCTGCTGCCATCCAGGTTATTAGCTATATTAAGACTGCAATCATTAAAACATTGGGCTTCTCCTTCCAATTAGCTCAGAGTGCACTGGGCCTCATTAGTGCCCATGTGCAATAGATAATTGAGCTGTTTTCTTGCACCCAATCACACAATGTGGAAAAACCAAAGGAGAGTTATGAAGGCTGGATTAGTGCTCAGTGTGTGAGATTTTTATTTTTATAAAGAGGAATAATAGCTTCAGTTTTATTTTCCAGTTCAATGCTCAGGGGGAATGTACAGAAATACAGAATGAACATCAACAAAATAGTGCAGGGAGTGGAAAGCCCTGGCTATGGGTAATAACCAAAATAGAGAGAGAGAGATGAAATAGCAGGACAGTCTAGTGACAACTGGCTTTCTGATAATGCCCAATTACGAGGTGACAGCACCTCTTGGTGAACAGCAGCCAAGGGCCTAGGACAGCTTCTCTCCAGGGCAAGTGGTTTGTCTGAGATATCAGTATAGTCTGAGATAAACAAGCTGATTATCCTAGGATAAAGTATGAAAGAATGGAATTGAATTGGGTTTTTTTAAAGGTGGTATTATGGGCCTGAAATAAAGAAACTGTTGATAGAAAAGGAAAAAAGAATCACAGTTTTTCTTCTCCTTAAGATCAGTCTATCTTGACTTGCAGTGCTGTAAAGTAAGGAGTTGTCATCTACAAGGCAAAGGTTTACAACAGTCTGACTGAAGACAAATCTAGGAACAACCAGATGCACAAGAAAATAAAGCAGATATAAATGTTTTCAGACTTTCCTATTAAGAAAAACTTATTTTTTAAAATACAGAGGATGCTGTAGGGACTTCCAGAATCTCATACTATTTGTAATCTCACCTTTAAATTGCATGCTGGAAGGTTTTAGTACATTTATAAAACTGTTTCTCTTTCTGCCTCCCCCACCCCCCGGGAGTACAACGCACCCTTTCCTATTCATGTAAGTACCCCAGCCCTATTTCCAAACTCCTTTTCCAGAGAAGTAAATGTACCAGCAGTGGAAGGTTATTTATCATGACTGTCATAATTGGACCCAAATGGGAAAGTGAGATACCTTCAGTGAATTACAAGCCTGCCAAAGTAAGCCACGGACACTGTTTTGCTGGACATGTCTAATAACCTGCAGCCATTCACCATCAGTTCCAAATGCCAAGATCATTAGCACAAAGGCAGCTCTCTGTGCATTTAAATTCACTAAATTAAAATGATCACAGTCATTTTGGTAGTATTACAGTGCACAAATGTAGACCACCTCAGCTGATCGTTTTGAAGGAAGAATGTTTTTTGAAAGTTAGAGATAAACCTTTGCAATCTAGATCGTCATTATTAAGATAAAGGTATTTCTGTAGTAAAATAGCTGGATATAATCATCAGCTCAGTAAGATACGAATTATTGATCTACTTCAGCACCTCTTATTCTTATAACAGGACATTCTTGTGGGCTCTGGTTTACCTTTTCAAGCCAAGGGTGCTGTGAGCAAATGGCCCAGCCTGTCAGTGGGGTCCTTGGACCCCGGGTTTTATGGTAGCCCAAACAGTGTGGTCCTGATGATCCCAATAGAAGCAGGCAGCCAAAACACTTCTTGAAAGGTGAGTAATGAAATGAAATGGTTCTAGAAGATATGACTGTCCTAAATTTTGGGTTACTGTGGGAGCCATCCCTCTCATTCCCGCTGCTGGTGATGCTCCAGATTACAGGATTCTTGCTGCCCTGGGCACCCTGTGCAGAGGCCAGGTCATGTTGTATGATCATTTGTTTGCAGATGTAGATTAGGTAAGGATATTGCTACACCCTGAGTAAGCTTAGTTTTCTTTTTTTTTTTTTACTGGTATTGTTTCTTTTTATTTTAAAGTGGAAAAGATGTTTGTATTTTATCTTTGAAATTTCTGGATAAAATTGCGCAAATGGCTCCTCAGACTTGACAAAAGACCTACAGGGTAATGCAGTAAAGCTTAGTATTAACAAAATCACCACAAATTGTGGTAAGAGCATCATAACTTCAACTACTGTAAAAATATGTGAAGGATTTCTGAAAAGCAGTACATCCATTTAATGCTTATCTGGAAAACTGGATGCACTGAGTATATAAGGAAATAAAAACAAAGGACTTCTTATAGAATCATAGAATTGTTTAGGTTGGAAGGGGCCTTAAGGTCCAGTCCAACTCCCCTGCCATGGGCAAGGACACCTCCCACCAGACCAGGTCCAACCTGGCCTTGAACACTTCCAGGGAGGGGGCATCCACAGCTTCCCTGGGCAACCTGGGCCAGTGCCTCACCACCCTCACAGTGAAGAATTTATTCACAATATCTAACCTAAATTTGCCCTCTTCCAGTTTAAACCCATTCCCCCTCATTCTATCACTACCTGCCCTTGTAAAAAGTCCCTCTCACCTTTCCTTTCTCTCATCCTTTTTCTTTGACATGACTTTTATTATACATTATAAATAGGAGAAGTCTTTGTGTTCCAAAGTGAAGTCTGGTTCCAAAAATATAAGTGAATACAAGTTAGTGTAGTGCAAACACCCACTGAATTATCTTTTTATCCTAATTTTTTTTCAAGGCTTTGGTATAAGTTTTAATAAGTTTTAAGTCTTTAATATAACTCTGAAGCTTGCAGGTATTAAGTTCATGCTAGGTCCAGTGTTAGCCTGTTTAGTAGTAAAAAGGGAAAATGAGTCTGCTATGGCAATGTAAATCTAGAGGCGTAGGGCTGAATTAATTGATATTTCTCAAGGGTTAAATGAGCATAAATAGGACCAGAATTTTCCTCCTCACTTTCACATACAAGTGAAATACAAGTTCAGCCAGGAGTTCTTACTGTTTTCTCCCTTATGTCTTAAAAGTTCCTGCAGTCATCAAGAGTAGATAGTTCATTATACAATTATTTAATGATATAATGTGTAAAATTAAAAGGAAAAAGGAAAAGAAAGGTAGTACTTTGCTGCAATGACTGTATGGTAACTCTCATATGTTCACGCATTCGTTAATGAAGACGAGAGTCTTCATGGCTTGTGTGAGGGCATAGCAGTGTTTTGTGTTGTTCAACCCTGAAAAGAGAAAAATCCAAATAACCAACATGAAGTTTAAGGGGGTCTGCAACTACACCGTGGGGCTCAAAGAAGCCTATTCTTACTTTCCTGAATTAAAAACTAATTAGGACTCTTTAAATTTAAGAACTGCTCAGTTCATTACACACATGACTTGACAGTGTAAACTTCTAATTTGAGTTAGAAGAGGTACTTAGAGTATAATGGGAGTTCATTAGCAGCATTAACGGAAAATAAATGAAAGATAGGAGGAAGTTTTGGATTTATTAGTCATGAAGCTAAGAAAGAGAGCTGTTTCACAAGATGTCCTCAGAGCTAGCTGAAATAGGAGTCGGTAGTGCACAATACTGAAGTAAGCTAAAATTCCGTTTCTGTTCTACCTTTGCATAGAAGGAAAAACCATAATCTCTGCTTATCTGAACAGGGTTTCATGCAGCAAGGAAAAGGTCAATTCTTCCTGAGAAAAGGAAGATATCTGTCACCATCTAGTGAGGGCCATATTGGAGATGCAGCGCAGATAGAAGAGGTCTTTTCATTGGCCTCAGCGTATCTGGGAGAAGGCCGTGTGCTGGCTGCTGGGGTCAACGCAGGCCTGCGGCCTTCCACAAGCGACTAAAGCCTCAGCAGATGCTTTGTGTGGTGAGAACTCTCCATCTTTTTTATACCATGCTATATGTGTACATTTTGTGTTAGCAGTTCAAACAGGAATTGGCTGTTACCTCAGAGGCAAGCGCTGGCATAGAAGAGGCTATGTATTTTCTTAGAAGAGACTATGCAGCATTTTTTGAAGGGTATGGGTTTAGTACTATTACGCATGTATGCAAACAGCCCTGAAATTCTAGAATTTCAGTCTTTAGAGAAATTTGTTACGGTTGTGGGCAAAAGAGGTCTAAATATCTTAGATTTTTATCTGTACATCTGAATCTAAACTGAGAGGCTAGCTATGGACTGAAACATTTAATATTCACTTTTTAATGCTCAAAACAAGCATTTACTTCAGCTTCATCTTTTTAAGCTGTGACACATCCTTCAGTAGGAGGATCAGGCCCTACTGGCTTGTTGCTAACTGTGAATTTAATGCAGTGTTGAAGCATTTGTGATTAATTTCAGCTTTGTCTCCTAAAGAGAACTCATCTTGATCCAAAGATCTGAAGAGAAGGCTGAGGGGAGACCTCATCACCACCTACAACTGCCTCAAGGGAGCTTGTAGAGAGGTGGGTGCTGGGCTTTTCTCCCAGGTGATGGGGATAGAACAAGGGGAAACGGCACCAAGCTGTGCCAAGGGAGGTTCAGGTTAGAGATAAGGAGGAAGTTCTTTACTGAGAGGGTCGTCAGAAGCTGGCACAGGCTGCCCAGGGAGGTGGTGGAGTCACCATCCCTGGATGTGTTTAAAGAGCGGGTAGATGAGGTACTTAAGGATATGGTTTAGGGGGTAGACAGGAGCGGTTGGACATGATGATCTCAGAGGGCTTTTCCAACCGAGCGATTCTGTGATTCTGTGATCCTTTGTACACTGAACAGTTTCAGAGAAAACCATGTCACAAGTTTGGTATAAAACACAGCGTATAATATATTTGGATTACAGAGAAAACTTTCTGACTTGTATTTATTAACGCTATTTAACTGTAGTGATGAGGGAAAGGGACAGTGATAATTGCACATTTGAAGGTTCTCTGTTTTGAAAAGGCCTTTGTACCAGACCGGCTGGTAGAAAAATATTCATCAATCAATTAGGGCTGTCCCAGGAATTTATAAAGTTTTACATAAGCTGTTATTTCTGCCTAATTACATTATGAATAAACAGCTGCCATAAACAGTGAGATTCAGTCTTCTGAATAAGCACATAACTGCATTCTTCACTATTTTCTGGTCTTTGACAGCTTTGTAGTTAGATGAGATGAACATGGGGTATAGTACATGAAAATGAATTAGAAAGAAATTGATAATGTAGCACATTTTCTCCACTTCCTTCTAAAACACTTAGGGAAAATCAATCAGTTCTAAAAACCTCTGTCCGTGTATTAGTTAATCAATACGAATGTTCAGCCTGCTCCGAGGTATTTTAACACCTGTCAAAGCTGACTCACCAGTCATTGTTCAAATCTTACAGGGAAGTGAAAACCACAGCTGAAAACCTTTCCCATCTCCAGGGGATTAACTCTGGGGGAAAAAAGAGAGAGTGAATCTGGTTACTAGGAACGAGACGGGGGGAAAGATCCAATTCTCAGATGATCCAATTATTATTAGAAAAATGGTGTAAAAAAAAAAAACTGGAGCTAGGAGAGCGAGGAATTTAATAATGATTATCTCCCTTTTATGAGGCGGTGTGAAAATCTGCCAAGCCCACCTTTGCTTGGTTACCCTGGATGTGTGAGAGGGAAGGAGAAGTCAATGTAAAACGATGCATCGGAGAGGCACTGTGATAGAGCACAGCAAGGGGACTGATTTTCTCTCACACTGGGAAAAAGGGTCCTTTTCAAGACTTGTGATATTATTAATGAACTATGAAACTCTAGTAATGAAAAACTTGGGCCCATGTGTTGCTATCACTGCTCCTTGGTAAGGCAGAACACAGCTACATTTGCTGTGGGGTTAACAAGAGATTCCTGACTCATATGTACCCTTTGCCCCTCTCATTATATACCAGGTTTAATATATCTTCTCTGTAATTCTCTCTTTAGAATGTCCACCATATATTATTTCCTTAAAATACCTATCTTTAATATTTCCTCTCTGTTGCAATAACTATATTAGTTGACAGGTTTAATATCTCCTCTCATTCAAATCACATTAAGGTCAAGCATGACAAACAAGTGTGAGGAGCATTTTCTCGAGGTTTAAAAACACAGCTATCTGAAATCTGTACAGCTCTGTAGTTAAAACTGGAAATCAAACGCACCATTTCTGATATTTTCCCTTCAGAAAGGGAAGTGGAGGGTACTGCCCTGACGCTGTCAATCTGAATTAACATACTATATTGCTTTAATAAATGAATTAATGAATTATGTATATTAATTTGTACGTATGTATTTTTACCTTGATTTATTACTGCTAAAGAGACTGGGGCTTGTTCTCTGACTGCCCGGCCAGGTAGGTACAAGCATCCCCAGCCGCCACCCAGGACTCTTCTCTGGTCTCTCCCGGGATGCAGATTGCTGCTGTCCTAGCAGTGGCTTCTCCTGGGAGACCATCGCTCCTTATCTTGGTGTCATCTGTGAAGAGGACGCTTGTCTACTGCAAACAAAAGGGTTGCTGTATTTATCCTGCATTTCCTTCCAAAAGTGGAACAAGAAGCAAACCATTCCTCAGGCTGCTCCTCACCTCAGCCATTTGCCCTGGGGCAGAGCTGGGCTGGGCGATGCAGGGACACTTCTGCCACACAGTGCTTACCCTGACCACATCCATCTCCTTTCACTGGGTAGCCCAGAGTTACTTCTTCAATCCCATCATCATCTATTGGAAATAATTAAGCACCCTTATCCCTGATACTGCCTCCTGAGACCAAGAGCAGGCAGTTTTTATGTTGAAATGCCAGGGCTGCAGCAGCACTGCCCTTGGCTTGCCCTGCTGGATGCGACACCTCTGCTCCTGGAGGGAATCTTGTTGGATGTTGTGAAAGGAATGGCTAAAGGAGACATACCTGTGTGCCCACTCCTTGAGAAGTTATGAATCCAGGATAGTGTGGGCTATGAAAGCCATTAATATTCTGAAAAACCTTACCCAGGCAGCATACTTAGTATTGTCTGTATGCCAGATGGGTGATGGAGTGCCCCAAGAGCTGAGATCCTGATAATGAGTTCTTCATCACCAGCAAGATGCTAGTCCTAATCCTTTTGAAGTGGTTTTTATAAAGTTTCTATTAATATATCTGTATTTTTATATGCATGCGTGAGTGTGTCTATCTTGAACTGCCTGTTTATTTTTCCCCACTAGCAGACAGCTCCAGCGAGAACAGACTCGGGCCTGTTCAGTCGCAGAACCCAGGAAGCTGGTTACAATGACCTTGTGGTCATGCTAGATGTGCAGCATCTCTTCTTGTTAATAGGTATGCTCCAATGCTTCGAGTTAGTTTTTGCTCAAGCCATGGAAAAATTTATGGATCATTTGTTTTGGATTTATAAATAGATTATGTGGTGATGAAAAATGCCATATTGACAGTACTGAAAACTGATGCATGTCGTCTTCCCTCAAGCTGGGCACAAGCAACACAGACTGCAACCCTGCAGGCATTTTTTGGCAAAGCCAGAGATTTCCTTACGGTCCCTGAAGGGGATGTTTTGTGGGGATTTTTTTCCGCACTGGCCCAGGAGCAGATTACATGGGCTCACAGCTGTGGAAATCACAAGGGTTTTCTTCCACTGGCATAGCAGTGACAGAAATGATTTTCTGACACTCTTACCAGGGCCCCAGGTCCTCTTGCTCAGCTGGTGACTCTGACAACCAGGCCTATAGCCATCGAGAAAAAGGAAATGAGCTAAACCAAGAAACTCTATGCTATCACAGTAATTCTTTCCTAATGTGGAGTAATTTGATGGTTATTTCTGGAACAAAACAGCATATATCGTTATACTGCTCTATCAATCAGTGGTAAATATGAATCCTATATAGAATTCTACTCACCCTGTCTCCACAAGGCTGCAGGTGACCTAGAAAAGGTAGTAAGAAGGCCATGTGAATGACCATAAAGTGAAATGGCATCTGTTTGTGGAAAACACTAATTGGACAAGTGCTTTCTGAGCTGGAAAACTGATTGCTGCAGTAAGGAGCTAACAGGAGCCTACAGAATTATCAGCAGGATGAGGAAGTGAATTGTGAGTCATGTGTTTTCTTCTATGAAGTAGAGGCTTTAGGAGATCTCTACTTGAAGAAAGAAGTTTCTGAATGAAAATGTTAGGCAACAGTTTTTACAGAATGGGCTGTTCTTCAGATCAGGAAATTGAAGTACAGAACTGATTGCCACGGGTGTACTGTGCTGACAAGAAGTAGAAAATGGTTTCAAAAAGGAATTCATTCATGCCAGTAAACTCTGATGTGGATATAAGCACATACGTATGATAGAGCTTTTATATATGAATCTTACATATATATATGATACAGCTTAAATATATATTTTTAAAAAACACGTGGAAAAGCCATTTTCAGAGTGAAGGTAGATTTTTTAGTCGTGGTGTATTAAAACAGATTCCATCTCTGGGCACAGATAAAGTAAAATAATCATTTACAAGTTATGGGAAATGAAGTTTCTCCAGCACAGACAAAGAAGTTGCTCTTTTTCTACTGGGATATTTGCCTGACTGCTCCAGGCTGCTCTGTAGTGTAAGACACTTGCTGCTTTGCTGAAAATCTGAGGACACTGAATCAGAGTCTGCATTAGCTTGGTAAGTTAAAAAAAAGTCCTGCAAATGTACAGAGCTGCCAACACAGTGGGTGCCTGCTCATCCTTTCCTTGGATAAAATATACTCATATAGATCTTCATCCTCCACAAAATGACAGCAAAGCCCAGCTTGCCAGCATTAGGCTGTAATCGTTTCCTGCAACTGTACTGTGGTATTCACACAGGCTTCTTCAAGGACAGTAATATGGAAGTTGTCTCCATATGCAATTGTCCTCAAGGTGACATTTTTCCTGTCTAGGTGAACAGATTTAGCTATTCCTTAAACATGCTTTCAAATTTGTATAACTGTATTAGTGGATTTTGCCACAGGAATAAGAACAGACCGTGAATGGCAGCGGAACTGAGACTGCTGACCCCTGACAGAACCAACTGAGGCTGCTGTTCGTTTGAACCTGCCAGCTCCCAGGCTGGGATAAAACTCGGGTCTGGTGACACTGGCACGACAGTTCCCTGTTAGCTGCTTCTGGGCTCTGCAAGGCCACTGCAGATGTCGTGGCTGGAGGAGCTCCCGCACTGGAGGGGGCGGGAGCAGGAGGCTCAATCCAGAGCTTCCCTTGGGGCTGCCCATCCCTGTGGTGGATGGCTTGCTGGTCCTCAGTGTAACCTGCTGAAAATAGCCAGGAGTAAATAGAAACAGTTTGCCCTTGTGGCATGTGACGTGTGAATCCCTGACTCTTGCCATACCACTTGGTGCAATCATTCGACTCTTGCCTGCTCAGTATGTGTTTGAGCAGTGCAGTCTCTTAATTGGTATGGTTAGCTGTGTACTTCTAGCTTCGGGTGCGTCAAGATACCATGGGTGTAAAAAATATCACAATACGTTAAAAATGAAGCTTGGTAAGGAGGCACAGGGGGAGCTTATCACAGCACACAAAACTTATTTGTTTAGTGAGTAGGTTCACCAAATGTTCCACACAACCTCACTGATCCTATGGGAGAAGAGCACGCTACACGGAGATCACAAAGAGTCAAGTATTTAATGGGAGTGTGAGGGCAATGGAGGAATACAAATTATAATTTTGCTTCAAGCATCAACTTTGCTGACACTGAGCAGGCATTGTCTCTCTTGTGACCTTCTAGAGCCCATCCAGTTCTATGCTGTAATGGAGAGGAGCAGCTCTGAGACACCGAAGATGTGCAAAACCTTCCCTGATAAATGTGGTTACAAAAAACTGAGGAGTAAACTGGTGAGACAAACTTACCCTTGTTTGTACAGTAAATAACAGAAAGAGTATCGAAGAGAAAAAGCTTCGCTAAAATGGAAGAATACCTTGGAGCTCCTGGCCAGTAACTAATCAGAGTAGAAGCTGCAGCACGTTTTCTGCTGCTAACCTGCTGCTCTGTTTATTGTTGAGAAGTCTCCTCTTCGCAGTGACTTTTATATAGAGATCTGGCAGCAGACTGCAGCTAAAGCTGTGCCAGCTAATGAAACTCCTTTGAGGAGGTGACCTAGGCTTGGAGGTTGCTTTGGTAACAAATATTCACCTAAAAATGTGCTGAACTTGCTGTATGAAGAAATTCTGGTTTTTGAGCAGATTTTGCATATTTGTATATTACCAAGCACGAATTCGGTGTTTAACATTTAATCTAATTATCCTAGCTTCGTACATTTATAATGATCTTTGGGACATTCTGTAATTAACTAATCATTAATAAACATTCCCATCAGTGTTGCATTAGAACAGGTCATTATAGAGTCAGTTTAAGCAGGTGTCGAAAGCTCAAAATTAAAAAAAAAAAA
>NW_010185572.1:25667-37692 GCF_000695765.1 Mesitornis unicolor | reverse complement strand
CTAACGTTCTGTGATTCTGTGATTCTGTTGTGTCTGGACAACCACTGAAATTTGAGACAAGAGATTATTATTTTTACTACCAGTTGCATCTACATGACATAGAGAGAGCTTTGTAGAAATGTAACTCATAGCATTAGAAGTATGTCTCTTCGTGTCCTCATCCCAGATTACAGTACCTGGACAACTGATTTGAGCAACCACTGGAGACTTCTCCTGAACATCAGTCTTGACTGCTTGGTGTTCACATCAGCCCTATACTGTAATGGAAATAATCATTCATTGTTACACTCCCTTACTTTTCTGTTTTGATGGAAATTTGGGGCAGGATCATGGCCTGATTCTGTCAATGTAGTGACCATAGTTTTGCTTTTGCCCTAGAAGTTTCTAGTCTGTGCTCATTTCTCTGCTGGATCTCTGCAGAAGCAGTTAAGCAGGATGTCAGTTCCTTTTTATTTTGCAAAGTGCAAACCTTGTTACGTTTTGCTTAATCTTCCATCCATGTAGTGACACGTAAAACTGAAACTTGACCGTTCAGGAGCGTGGCAATACCAAGCCTCCCAGCAGGCCCCCCCAGGGCAGCGTGTCAGACAGCATTAGCAGAGGAACCAACACGAGTGTCCCTGCTGTACTCTTGGACATTCTGAAACCACAGAGTACTGTGTATACAGCAAACCGTACGCTTCCTTTAGTCTATAGGATAGCTTTCCACACATGGCCTCACAAATAAATTGAGCCACAGTAGCTCTAAAAAGGCAGCAAAGCACCATCTTTGCCTATTTCCCTTATAAACCACAATTTTCTGACAGACGTGTGAAGCTATCTGTATAGAACCAGATACACCTCATTGTGTGCTACGACTCCTACAGAAAGATGCTTGAAGTTTCTTTATGCTATTGTGGTGGCAAAAAGCAGATGCGATAGGGACTGTACTCTGTCCCTTTTGGGGACCATCTGTGATTCTATTTATGCAACAGACTGTATTTAGTACCTTATTACTGATATAAGGAGAAGCATGTCCCATCAGTTGCAAAGAGATTTTCCTTTGCGTACCTCAAAGACTGAACTTGATCCTGTACTTCTGAAGCATTGGACATAAAGTATTTTTCCACTGATGTTCTTTGATTTGCCAAAAAACCCTCTATAGAATGTGAAGTGCACAAATAGACTTTGCACTCTACTGTAACTATCGGTAATGGTATGCAGGCTACAATTTAAGGAGAACTATTAGCTTTCTGAGATGTTAAATTACTGCAGAGCATGCAATAATAATAATATGGGAAAAGACAGCACCCTAGTGGGTTGAAACAAAGAACACTGTACAGCCCAATCGTATGCAGCTTCTGTAACAACACTTCTTTTTCACTCAAAAAAGTTCCTTCCTGGTAAGCATGGCTCTTATACACTGACACTGTATTCTTCTTACACATTGGCCTTGATTTGGTGAAGTCCGTTACTCACGCACAAGTTCCAAGCAATGGAGTGGTCTCACCTGAGTTAATACAGCTGTTCACCAGCTCAAAGTTAGGCCCATCCTTAAGACTTTACCTGAATGTAGCCTCTACAATTTAGTCAACTTTCAAATTCTTTGACACAAGGTGTTGGATCAGCTTCAACTTCATTTATCAGATTTGGCTATTTTTAAAATATTTTTTACTTTTTCACTGATCTTGCTTATGTGTTAGATCTTCAAAGCAGGGCAGCTAATGCAGTTTTTTAGTTTAGTGCTGTCAGTGCCAGGACTTTTTTCTTTATTTAGCACAGTTTACAACCAAGCTGGCCACATTGAGCATCCCATTGTTCGACAAGCGGCTGAAAAGTGGAGTAGAAAAAAAATCTACTTTTTGAAAAAATCTTCTACGCTTATTTAGAATAGAAAAAGAAACTGAGCCCAGATTAAAACCAAGTTCAAAATTAGACATTTTAACTACAAAAGAAGAGAAAGAGAAATTACAGAATCTGGAAACATACTTCCAGGGTCGTCTGCCCCATTGGCACACAATGACTTTAAGTCTTGGCCATGCTAAAATTCTGTCTTTCATTTAAATACTGCTGGGTGCTGCAGTGTTTTCTTAAATTTTCAGTCCCATAATAGTGAATTGACAAAAAAATAAGAGAAACTTTAGAAGCTAGTAATCAACACAGCAATTTAGCTTTCTTTCTGTGTCTTAAGAATATCTTATGCATTTAAAAAAATATATCTACATTAAGTGGATGTGTTTTTCAGATGAGAAGTGAGAACCTCAAGTATCCTTCTCTGAGGTAAAGGTCTTTGGGCACAAGGCCAGATATTTTCTTCTGGTTCCTGAATGAAAAGAAAATTGAAAGCCTACTGCCTTGAAGAAAAAGACAGTCCATGTGTTTTTATGTCTTTGAATGCACATAGGGCAACAGAGCTCTTGCCATAGTGTCAACAGTAACAATTGTGTCTTTCAAATGAATGGTTTGTTTAGCAAAACAATTTGTTAACAACTGTAATCTTGTTTGCACAGAAATAAATTAAGTCTGGTTTTATTTTGCAATACATAGCCAACAAAAGTCTGGCTTTCAGGGGAGTGCATTATAGCAGTGGTTTTGTCCATCTCTGTTCCCTTCCCTGAACATCCTTGCAAGCCTGTTTGTTAATTGTAGCCCTTGAATACTGGTGATTTCTCAGCTGATGCTGGCAAGTGGTCAGTGCTCTTGGCTTCATCAAAAACAGTTGGAAGAAACTTCTGGATTTGTATTCACTGGTCTTTCTTCCAGTAAACTTACATTTTGTCAGTCAGGAAAAAATATTGAACTCCAGAGACATTTGTAACTAGCCTGACCTCCCATGCCAAAGTCTGAGCAAAAATCTACAGATATCAGTACATTTGTAGGGTCATATCTTATGTAGATCAATATTGAATTAGTATTAGCTGCTAAAAGTTCTCCTCAGTGATACCAAACTTCCAGGTATTTTTGGCTACACATTTGCTTTTCTTGGTCTCACTTTTTCAGCAAACTGAATATTCTCTTTGTCTGCCTGTTTTGCTTCAGAACTGATATAAATCTTGCCAAAGGACCTTGACCTTTACCATAGGAGGTGAATGTTGCATAGATGAGAATATTTGGAAAATATGGGACTTGTAGAATTGTGTGATTAGGTGCATAATATGGGCATCACAATTGGCAATACTTTGTACAGAGAAATAGCATGATTTAAAAAGAATTGTGCAAATATGCAACCCTCAACACCATTTATGAATTAATCAAGTGCACAAGCACTTCTTACGAGGCCTTCATACCAAGTAAGGAACTCGCCTAGGGACATGATACTAAAAGACCCCTACAAAACTCATTAATAGAAACGACATCTTCCAATTTTTAACTTAAATAGATAATAGAAAAAGAAACAAGCTATATCAACTTACCACTGGTCTTGAATTATAGATAATATAAAGTGGGAACTACAAAAGTTTAAAAAATGGTGAATAAATACATATTTTATATTTAGCACCATTTAATCAAGACATTTCTAAAAGTAATTTTGACACTAATGCAAATATTGTTTTGCCAGGCACTTATTTTGGGTACAAAAGGCTTCATTTTGTTGTCATTACTGGCACATACTTTTCTCAGGAAGCATAATATACTCCAATAAAAATGAAGGAATGGCTAAGTAGGACAAGTCCATTGTGACTCAGCTGCCTGCACAGCCAGTTCTTATACAAGGCAGGAGTGAGGGGTTTAGCTTAACCTTTGAAAGAGGAGCAAAATTAGGTAAAGTTGTATGAAGTCACTATATTTTTACCTGGCTATTATGGAAGTACTTTTAAATGCTACCAGGCAGTTCAGATAATATAAAAATTCCAATACTGCCTTCGACTAGAGTCAAGGGTACACTTAAAGAGTTATTAGCACCCAGCAAAGTGTGTTAAGTCTGACATTCATGATGTCTCAGTTATTAAATAGATACTAGTACACGTACTGATTTTCTTATAAAACTTAATAATGATAATGACCTTTCCATTTAGAATCAGGTTTTCAATGCTGAAAACACCAGTAGATTTATAGAATTTAATGTTAGATGCAAATTACAGATCATTGTCAGTTTTTCACATATACAGAACTTGAAATGTATTTTTCACTTTTCGTCTTGAACATTCATGTGTCATAATAACCATCAAATGTATATATTTCTATGCATAGCTAACATAATCGATGTTACACTCAATTTATCATTTGATTTAGTGCTCCTCTGCACCAGTGCATTATTCCGCTGAGATGATCTGCACACTATAGTGCCTCTTAATGTTAAAAGAAGATTAAAAAAGTTGTGCCATGGACTCTGCTGCTGTTACTAAACAACAGAGGAGATGTTTTGTATGGCAAACTATCATCCTCAAACAGACTACTATATAAATTGTTTTGGGCAAAGAGTGAAAGAAGTCACTGAGGTTGTTGTTTTGCCACTCACTGTTACAACACTACTGCAGGGATTTTTCTTTTTAGGTACACTGAATGGCGATAAGATAGACTCATAAAGAAAATACCAGACATTGCTAAATACTGGAAATAATTTGGCCTGGAGCGCTCAGCTTAGTCAAAATTACTGCATTTTAAGTATCAGGTTTCCATCTACTAAAAAATCAACACATTTCTACTGACTTCAGTACGGTTATGTCAGCTTACACGAGCCCAGGATCTAGCCCATTTCAATAATGAATGAGAATAACTCCAACGGGGATTTCAGCAGCTGAGAATTTGACCCCTGACTCTCTGCTACACAGAGAAGAAAAGGAATAATTTTTAGAATACTTAATGTATTTTCTTATCCACGAACCAGGGGTTATTTCTAAAACAAACAAGCAAGACTGTGCTTCAGCAGAGATGATTATAAGCAACAATGAATATGATGAAGGGAGACCATATTTCTATTTTTTTCTTTTTTGCATTCTTTTTTCCCCAACAAGTCCTGTTCCCCAGACCTCTGTGTTACGCTTCATATACCTTCACAATCCCTGTGCTTCTGATTAACCACTGCATCCATGTCTGATTTTGTCTCAGTTATCTGAGGGGGCCAAATTATGTGAGGAACTATTTTTGAATATTGGTACTGTTAAAGGGTGCAATTTATGTGACTTCAAGGTTATTTACATGCAAAATAATAATTCTTATAACATTTGTGTCTATGATAACTTCAGATGTTCCTACTTACACTGGGGATTTTAGGGCAGACTATATAACCTTAAGGATGGAAATCATCCACCTAACTTCAGGTGGGATCTGAATTAATCTGAACTTGTCTGAGGGAGCATTGGAAGGAGAGAATTCATTGCACTTAGTTTAGACCTCTACCCAAGGATGACATTAATTGCACCCCAGAAGCGCCAGTTTCTCTCCACTGACTATAAAGGAAGCCAGACTTGACAGTTGTAGGCGTCAATATTTGACAAATTCCAACCTAACTTTTCTTTCTCTGAGAAAAGGAAAATTCCCTCATCTCCTGCAGGATGACCCTGTCTTAAAGGACCGAATCCTACAGGATACTCTGCGATATTCTTTTTAACAGCATTTATTCTCAACTGCTTTAGGATCAAGAGTCAAAGATGAAAGATGCTTGCTATAGATTGGGCAAGATTTCTGAGGAAGGGGTAAAGAGATAAAAGGAAAGGGTGAAAAAATGTTGTCTCAGGAACTGGATAATACCATGCCAGCTATTTCCGCTTGTGGAGAAGACAGAGCTTGTCATTTGGTTCCCACAGGGAGCTCACAAAGCAAATTTTACTTGTTCTGCCCGCAAATTTTCTGAACAATGAGTACCTACTCCAGGAATTAAAGCTTATACCTTATTCACATAATGTAATGTTAACACAAGAAGAAAGAAAGGTTCCAAGAAAGTGATTCTGAAAGATCTGAGCTTTTTCTGCCTAGACACAGGACCTCAAATGACTATTAAGTCACATAAGACCACTCAGTGAAAAGAATGCCATCTATCCTCTTTCTGAAAAACAACATGCTGGTGTGTTATGTTTAGCTAGCATTATCCGATTCAGATAATTTAAGTCTCTATGTGATCCCAGTCTCAAAGCAACCAGTTTAGCTCAAAGCTTGCAAAATTGCATTTCTTGAGCATGTTTATATAATTACATAAAAAATAACAGAGTTAAAGATTTGGGGGAAAAAAAATTACAACTTTACACACTAATACAGTGAATGTAAGAAGAGAAGCACAGTTAATACTTTGATTTAAAGTAACTGGAGAGTGTAAAAATACTGAATTTGTTATCTTTGAGGAGCCAATTTTTCTTTGGCTTTACAAAGAAACATGTGAGTTCTCTTTTTACAGACACTGGAAACTGCTAAGCATTAACAGGCAGGAGCGTTTTACAGGAGTGATTGATATTAGCCAATTTTACAAAAATACGAGGGTATTACTTGTGCTGTACTCCATCTAATTATTTTTACTATTTTACCATGGCTGTGGTGAAACTCAGCCAGCAAATTCCAGATCTGGATTAACTGTCCCATGAAATTTATAAGGGAAACAATTTATAGTGAGTTTTTGGTTAGTTAAAACCAGAAATGTATTTAGAACAAAATCCCAGTTTTGAACACTGCTGGACAGGTGGGTAATTTGATTGTGGGTGCCAGCTCATGGCCAGGATTTTTAATACATCAGGATAACTGTGTAAAAGAACACTTCAATGACTTTATTTCTGCATTTTTGAAGAACATACTCATTTTGAAAATATTACACTTAACTACAAACCATCTCCAAGGAACTAATGTATTTATTATCAATGGTTTTGTATAATTAATGCAGAGTCAGTCTTTAATATTAAAGAAAGAAGCCAGCCTAAACTTGGAAATTCAAAGTTAAAGATGACATTCCACATTCAATTCATCCTCTGACGCCTTGTTATTGAAGAACATATAATGCTAACATCACACACAGATCTGAGGCTTCACCATTACCTAAACACAACAGGGTAAGCTAACGACAGCATGTCAGCCTTTTGTTGGTCCGTGTCACAACCTCCACGTTACTTTGTGAGAGGAACCGCTGTTAGGGCATTTCAAGTGGCTTTTGAAATAGTGCCAAGAATGAGGAGGCCCCACTGTCGAATTGCCTTTCCAGTATTAACAAACTATATAGGGGGGGAAAAAAAAAGAAGAAATTGCTCAGTTTGCATCTCAGTGCATGAAAAATCCTAAAGTGTTGCAAGGACAATTGATTATCCAGAGGGCACCACACCATTTCTGTCAGAAAAAGGCCCTTTCTGGTGTCCTACGGGTTATCTATATGAACATTTCTTTTGTATTTTTCTTTCAAAATCTGAGAAATGAAGAAGGGGTAGAAAAAGAGGTTATAGGAAAAAAAAGTCAGGAGAAAACAGCATTTCATAAAATTGTTAAGGTTTTCAGCCCCTTTTCTAGGAATAACCATTTTGTCTCCTTGGCAATACTCATATTACCTGCAGCAAATATTTAAATATTTCTTCATTTATTCTTTAAAAGACTTTGTTGCAATAGACCACACTCCCTATACTAAAAGTATATTGTCTGAATGAGAGCAAAGTGGCCTTAAAGGTAGCCAAGATGCTTTTAGGGAGGTATTAATTATCCAGGAAAAGTTCCACAGTTTCTGTTGTGGTTCATGAGTCTTTGTCACAAAGAACAGATAACACATACGGAGACAAAACATTGGAATAATTTGTTCCCATGATGGGGCTAGTCACGTCCTTAAAGCACAGTGCATACTTAAGTGATATGCTGGTCTGAATCTTTCAATATACCACTATTTATCCAGCTGAAATAAACCTTAGCACTTGATGATTCACAATTATCACTGATTTCTAAACTGTAAAAAGGTTGAAGTAGCTTTTTTTTACTGCACAGGACAATTTAAAGATGGGTATAGATTTCTTTACTCTGGTAAGTCATAACATACATTTAAATTTTAAAAAAAAAACAACACAAAAACAAGCAAACAAAACCAAAACAAACAAATAAAAAATAAACAACAAAAAAAACCCACCAGAAATCTAACAGCCAATCAAGAAACATGCACATTATTCTTAAGAGTACAGTATGTATACAGTAACTAATTTCATAAGATATATATTCTCAGTCCTCAGTCTCTTTTCAGAAGCATTCAAGCCATAATTTGGCCAGGCCAGGCAGTCTCCTGTCTCTTAACACAGGCTAGAGTTGTGCAAAACGAGTTTGGGCTATTGGTGTATTAAAACGGCCTTTAGAAAACTAGGTATTTGTCCCACCATTATTTTAGCATTTTTTAAATAATAACTGTATTATAAAGTTAAAGATTCAGTCCTTAGTGTATGGAGAATTTGATGTCTACATAGAATCCTGTTAATTTAATGGTGGGAACTGCCATCCATATTTCTAAAGCAAGATCAATTTAAAATACAAGCAGCACTTACCTAATATTTTTGCAATTGACAGTGTGCTGTTATGACCACTGAAATGAACAGTTGGAAGTGCCTCATTTTGGGTATTAGCACTTAGCTTTAACTTATTCTATATCACATTCAGACAGTATCAAGTGTGCTATATACTTCTTATTCCCTAGATGAGTAAACAGACAAGAATATGTTCCTTTATATAGATACATATATATGTAAACATAAATATATACATAGACATACACACACAAGAGGAAGGCAAAAGTAGATGCCTCTGGAGGAGGAAGCATACCTCTTATTTTCAGTGTTTTCCCAGGACAAGCTGATGTGTAATTCAAAACAAGTGTCACAAATCATAGATTTCAATTGCTAAATAATCCCTTTACCCTCAAAAATGCATAAAACAGATAGTCTCCATTGGGTAGAATAAAAGATTGATTGTCATGTGTGATTAATCTGGACATCTGAAAAAGTTTCATATGATAATCCTGCAGTTTAGTTTGACAAGAGTAAAGATTAGCCCATTCTAAAATCATCACAAGGCGTGTTCAGTTTTTGGGGCCCAAGTATGGCAGTGAGTTGCAAGTCAGCTTAATTCTGTGCTGCAGAACAAAGGGCAATTTCTGCTGAACACTTCTCAATGGATATGTAGATGAGAGATGAGATGCAATGTTGCTGAAATATTCAGAAGCTGATACCCATACCAGGAGAAATTCTGTAATGTAAAACATATCACTGCCTTATCTTATTTTTCTTTAATTTCTTGCTCTGGGGTTTCTCCCTCAATAAATTGCCTCCTTGACTGCCAGTTTGTGGAAAAACCTTGAGTTTGCTTGGCTTCCCAGATGCATAGGCTATTCTCAGTCTCTTAGTCATAAATAGAAAGAGCTGCCTGTAGATCAACCTAGCCTGATTGGCACATATGGCAATTGATTAACTACAAGTGACATTGGGGGACTACCACTGAACACGGGCTTTTTTCTAAGTTCCTAACGAGAAGAAGGACTCTCCTCTTCAGGGCAGAATCATTCATTAGGCCCATCTGGTCTGAGCTGAACACTCTGTAGGTTCCTGGTAGCAATGCAATAACCTTAAGGTTCTTACATAGCAATGACAGAGACCTCTCTGCAAGTGAAATGTTTTAAAGAAATGACCTACCTTGTCTGTCTTAGAAGAGCAATTTGGCAGTGGTTGTGTTAGCAGCTGTCTACCTTCCAACACTTCTGTTTCTTCCCTCAGATTTCTCAGTGCACAACTGTTCTGACCACCAAAAGTGACATTGCAAGAACAATTTCCACTTCTGTAGTATCTTCTCTCATAATTGCTTCATAAGATGCTTTACAAAGTGAATTTATTATTGCAGTGTGCTAGCATGCTCCACTAGGAAAGCAGTAGGGGCAAAGAGAAGTTTGGTGACTAGCTGTGCAATCAGAAAAGCTGAATACGGTCTGTTAATTGCAAGTTACTGAGTTAAAATAGTTTAAAAGTGACTGCTGGAAGTTTCCACACATCTGCTGAGGTGCTACTGTCATTTCCATGAGTAGACTTAGTCTCTTGCAAGGTATAAAATAGGTTATGTTATATTTGGGGATCAATGCTAATAAACACAGTCAACTGCTATATGACAGAAACTTAAAGATATGAAGGAAAGTTTTTCCCACACCAGTACATCAACTGAGAACTTCTATTTATCAGCATTCTGTAAGGGTGACAGCCATCTTCTTAGTAATCAACTGCAGGGGCCCTTCAGAAACATTCAGGAAGCCACTACGTATTGACACATATGGTAAAACAGTCTAAATAATGTCAACTGATTTTTTTTATATTTTGGGAGACCTTTTTCTGAATTTCTAGAAGAAGCTTTGTGTATTTGAAGCCTCTCAGGTTTTTTTTTCCAGCCACAAGTGTGATAAAATCTCTGTTTGCCACATTTGGTTCTTTAAAAATAAGCATCTGGCTGTGAGCTGTTGAAACGAAATCTGTTCTGTTCTATTCCCCATATGTGCTACCTGGGTCACCTGTATATTGATACCATGTTTCATGTCTATATGGGGACCTCTCATGTCTGAGAAACTTGATGGACAAAATAGTCAGAGATTGCTGAAGTGGCAGGTTTTTCATTCAGCCTCATGTTGAGCTTCTCCCTGAGCTGTTCTCTATCCATTCTCAGCCCAGCCTGTATTTGTGCTTGTGTTTGTCCCAATCCATGTGCAGGACCTTGCACATGGCCTTGTTGAGCTTCATGAAGTGCACAAGCCCACCTCTCAAGCCTGTCAAGATCTGTCTGGATGGTATCCCTTCCCTCTAGCATGTTGATGACACCACACAGCTTAGTGTTGTCAGTGAACTTGCTGAGAGTGCGCTCAATCCTGCTGTCCACGTCACCAACAAATATGTTAAACAGTGCCAGTCCCAATACTGATCCCCGAGAAACTGGTCTCCACTTGGACATCAAGCAGTTGACTGTCACTCTTTGAGTGTGACCATCTAGCCAATTCCTTACCTGGGTAGACCATCCATCAAGTCCATGCCTCTTCAATTTACAGACAAGGGTGTAATGCAGGACAGTGTCAAAGGCTTTGCACAAGTCCAGGCAGATGACGTCAGTTCCTCTTCCCTTATGCACTAACACTGTAAGCCCATAGTAGAAGGCCACCAAATTTGTCAGGCACAGTTTGCCCTTAGTGAAGCCATGTTGGCTGTCACCAATCACCTCTGCATTTTCCATGTGCATTGCTTAGCATTGCTTCCAAGAGGAACCGTGTATAAGTTTATGTAAATAGAAAAAGGAGTGCGATAATGGATTGTCACCATCTCCATCATCTGAGGCCCATAGAATTGTTATTATATTCTTGTTGCTGTACAGTAGAGACAGTTTTTCAAAATTGGGCCTGAGAAACAGAATATTAAATAGGTATTCTCTGAGTATTTCAGGACCTCTAATGTTTTGCCGAGTATCTGTAACAAAGAGCAGGATAATTAAGTCCTCCTGGCCCTACATGAACCTGCTTTCTATAAACTACATTTTCTTAAAAAAAAAACACGAAAAAGTGATTTGAGTACCAGAGGCATATTTGCATTAGACAAGTCTAAATGTAATCAAGACAGTTATCTTTCCACATTTTTACCTTGGGGTGCTACTGTTCCTGTCAACATAATAGCTTCTTCAATCCAATCATCACCTTTTTTGTCCTTTTGCTTGAAAACAAACCAAAGTGAAATTCATCTTAACTATCCCTCGTTGTGTAAAAGTTAGGCATGTAGTCTAAGCCGTTCAATAGTGACATAAATGTCTTGTGTGTATAGTTTCTTAGTCAGACATTTAACTTCCAGACTCATTTTAGTCACCTATGCATAATCAAGGGTTTCTGTCATCATTAAATTCTTAAAAATGTATTTTTTCCTTGACACTGCTATTCTTGAATGCCAGAGGTCAAGGCTCATGAAACCAGTCCTGTCCAACTGCAGAGACCCATAAGTACAAATTGGATCTAGTCTTTACCCTGCAATAGTACAAGTTCACCTTCAAATTCAAGCTAAGAGTCAAAAAAAGCCAAGGCTTTTCTTCAAAATCCTGATGCTGAACATTGTCCTGCTCATGGACTGGATGGAAGATGATGCAGTAAGGAGTCTGA
>NW_010185572.1:0-25636 GCF_000695765.1 Mesitornis unicolor | reverse complement strand
CAGGAATGGTCCTGACCTCTGCAATTCTCATCCCAGATTTGTCACTGACAGGAATGGGGAAGACACTCCCAGAGCATTTGGATGACTTTTTGTGTCCTAGCTAGACTGACCCTAGGTGGATGCTCGGTGCAGAAGTCAGTGCCTTTTTGAATAGTAGTGCACAACCAAGCACATTCTGTACTTTCCTGTTTGGTGTGCAATTAAGACAAAATCACCTCAGTGACTGGGTGGAATAAGTATTAAATAGAGAAAGTCTTGGAAGACATTTCATGGGAGAGTGCTGCTTTGCTGGAAAACGAAAAGCTGAGACACAAGTCTGTATCAGCTTTTTATTTTTTAATTCTTTCCTACTCAAAACAGTTGTATAAATGTTGAGGGAAACAACATCAGTGTGAGAGTTTCCATAGACACCAGTGGAGTCAAGATTTTCAAGTAAACATATATCTCAAAAGCCAGACTCAGAGAGATTATGATGAGTCTGGTTGCGTTCATTTTCCTCCTAACAAGGACACCAATCTCTTTCAAGAATCCTAATTGTTCCTACTCAGAAGCTATTAAAAATTATATATTGTATTATATTGAGAGTTCATCTAATTTAAATGTGAAAATTTTGTAAACATCAGTATTATATTATGTCTCATTCATTCATTTAGTTCTCTAGTACATTAGAGGGGGAAATATACATGCATTACATTTTTGAGATTTTATTTCAAGGGCTGCTTTAATGAATTCTTAATTACATTATTCAAAAGATCCATTATTCAGCATTCATCTCACTTCTAAGTGAAAGTCTTCACCTGACATGTGAATGAAATGAGTCTAAATGCTTTCCATGCCACCTAGGGATTCGTAATAGACTTCTTGCTGAATAGCAAGCAGTTTTTCTTTTTATTTTAAATTTTGTGGATTGTTTGTAGAGATGGACAGGTATGGAATACTCAGCTGTCCCAATAGTCAGCTGAGTCCACTCAGTCTTAGCTGATGTAATGCAGCCACAGTGCTTGAGACATGTGAAAAAGAGAAAAGGTAGAGAGAAAAACATAGTATTTCAAAGGTTTTCATATATATTGATTCTACAGTACTCACTAATTTTATTTTGGGTGGAAACAACTTATAGCCCTTTGTTAAAGATTTTCTTTTTTTATGGTTTACTGTGAAAAAGGCGGTGAACATTGCAAAAGGAATTGAGATCTGTTTTTAAAAAAGTGTAACTTGATACTTTTTCTGTTTCTCCATTTATTTCAGTAGGACTAATATCTGGTATTAAATTTGGAAAAGAGCTTAAGAGTTCAAAATATGGTATTGCATTTTAGGAGTGTAGTTAGCAATGTTGAAATGAGCACACTCATGGCTGCTCAGGTTTGTATTGTCATTACACACATTCGGCCAAATTCCTCCATGACTCAGTCCACTGATGACCTCGGTCAGCAGCTGGATCATATGCAAGGACTGCTTGCTCCAAACTGAGCCTATTCAACAGAGCACTGCCCATCTCCTAGAAGGACTGAGGTGGTGTAAGAGGATAAAGTTATATAGTTATATTTAAAACTCTGGGAACCTCTTTCCTTAAAAACACATTTCTTTGTTTCAGAGGTATTTTTGCCTTCGCAACTGCAGAATTTTCATTGCAGAAATTACCTGGAAAAATTCCTGCTACAGTTTTTTTCAGAAAACTTTAAACATAACATTAATACCAGAGAAGCATGCATACTGTATGCCTGTAATTGATTAATTGCCTACTTGTTCATTGTATGTATAAAAAAACTTCTTTTGGAAAGAAAATTGTATAGAGCATTGAAGTTATCACTGACTAGGTACCAGAGTATAATCTCAGTTCCTTGTGAAAGGATTGAAATATTCATCTCACATAGATTAAGACTGTCCATTTCATTTGCATTAAAAAGATGACAGACTTTCTTGTTACAGACTAACATTCCATAGATAAATTTTTATATACATGCTGTTCTTAGCTATCTATGCCTTATTGAGCCACTTTTGCAAAAGAATGCATATTAAAAGACTTGAGTGCTTTTAAGGTCCTTAGATCAATTTTTTAAAGTACACTTCTTAAACTAAATTTTGTTGCTTTTCACAGAATCACAGAATCGCTCATAGATGGAGCTTTGCTAGTGTCGAGGCATTGATGGATATATCATGACCCTTCCCCCTACCTGATTATGAAGATGACTGTGAAATTTAATATGCTGCTTTAATTCGAGACCATTATTTAGGGCTCAGTACTGAAAGGTGTTAAGCATGTCTCGTGAAGTGCCCAGCATTCCCAATTCCCACTGGCTGCCTTGCTTAGCACTGTGCAGGACTGCGTTAATAATACAAAACCCACAGCACTTGTGTGATGCAGTCAGACATTGGTTAACGAAGTAGCCACAGTATCAAGCAGGCTGAACCACCTACTGATAAAAAAGCAACATTTTAGAATGCCTAAGAAATCTCATATGAAAAACCGCATTATCCATGCTTTTGATGGGCAAAATGTATGAGTGCTGCTTGCAGGGACTCCCATTCACCCAACCTAAAATTCCCCTCTCTAGGAGTAATTGAAGTGCACCCTTAAGGAGCCACATCACATTATGTGTCCTGTGCAGAAGAGATCCTTCAGCACTGACCAACAACTGACCCAGCCTTTGTAGCTGATTTCTCAACACATAAAGTGCTGGACTTGTCCTGGTTAAATTGAAAAAACATATAAATAACCATGTGGAAAATAATAATTAAATGAAACAAACACATCCAGCAGAATTTATGAAGCACTAAAGTATGTGTATTAAGTCACCACTTTCAGATTGGTTCACCCAGACAATTTTATGTCTTTTTTTTGTTGTTTCCCCTATCCCATTTACCCAGATAGCAGCTTAGTCCTGTAGGTTTATTTTTGTGCATATCATTAAGGAAAATAAAAAATCTCAAATTCTCCTTAAAAGTTCTGGAAGGAGACACATCTAATTATCAAAAGATTTAAAATATGAGCAACCTCTCCAGGATGAAAAGTATCCCCCAAAAGGCAGACCCCAAGGAGCATACTCTAAGCTTCAAAGCACAACACGTACAGTGGAAAATGAAAAAGTGTCATTGGATCTTATGGTCTTTAATGTATTTATTTCAGCAATGCTTCAGGAACTATGGGAAACTTGGAAATGATGAAGGATTAAGGGACAAAATCCAGAAAGGCACCTTAAGCACTTAAGGAGGGACACACAGATGTCAGAAATGCAAGATTCATGGAGCCAATGAGGGAACAAACCAAGCAGAGCACAACTTCACTAAGTCTAATTGCAACAAAATATTTAAATACTTGGAAACATCTTCTATGTAATTACCATCAAAGCTGTTTCAAATACGTGGCTTTAATCACCTTTTTGGAGCCATAGCACAGTGCCACTTTTTCTCAACAGGAATATGAAAACTTTTTTCAACCTTGCCGGTATGTAATTTGTATAGAAGCTAAAGGGCAGCTTTGAGTGTTTAAAAGAATGCAAAGATGAGTTTCTAATGACATTATGTTCTTTCTAAGTTTTATTTGAATTACTGTGTGATCACAGTTCTCAGTCAAATATCTATTAGCTTTCCACTAACACACTTCAATAAGAAAGTCAGTGCCCTGAAAGCTTATATGTGCAAAGCAAACAAAAAATCAACATCTCTCCATTCTTTTTGCTGGCTAAGATAGGAGAGCTGGTGATGTATTCCATCAGATACTTTTAATATTCTGATTTTTAAAACAATAGTTCTCATTTTACAGAAGAGTCTTTTTGTGTTTAATGTATGTGAGTTTATTAAGAAAGCTGCCAATGTTGATGAAGCAGGATGCAACCATATCTAAAACATTCCAAGAGAAATGTTTCCTGTTTTCAGTCATTTCTAGAAGACATCATAGCAGATCTGACTTGTTTCCCACCCCTTCAACTTTCCATATGAGAAATTAAGTTCATTAGTATTATATTGTGCCAGGTAGGTAGAAGATACGGGTGGTCCTTCTATCAATCAAAATTGTAATTACCTTTCCCTATTGTCTCTGATATTTTATTCAAAAAGTATTATGACTCCTAGGCATTACATTAATACAATGACTTTTATTTTTATTGTTAATAATAATATTAATGGGATTTTCGATAAAATATATGCAATCCCATATGGCTATTTCTTCATTCTCGCTGTCTTTGTAGAGTTTTTTTTTTAAATTATTTTAGGGGTAGTTCTGTGGGCTAATGCTAATGCTAATATAGACTATGTAAAACTCACAATAAACTGTCAGCCATTCTTTAAGACTTCTCAGGATGTGTTACCCTCACTTCTTTGCAGAAGATTTGAGGTACAATCATATAATGCAGAAGTAATTCTTTATTAACTGGGCTCTCTGACTGCACTAATAATGGTAAACGTGAGCAAAAAGAACTTAAGAAGAACCACTTGATATGATAAAGGATAGTTCTTTTACTATTATGATGTATAATTTCCTGTCTTCCCCTGTAAAAAGAAGAAATTTATAGCCATTTCCTGCATGTACCTTTTTCATTTCAGTTTGACAATCCTCAGCTTTTTTACTTCAGCAGTACCTTTGTTGCTGGAACTAAGCATTTGAAACTTCTTTCTAATTTGATAAAATATACATATAGCTTTAGCATGCTAGAGGTAAAAGGTACTAACATCAAATCCTGCACAGCTCACTTTAAAATGATCTTAAATGAGCATTATATATTTATTTAGCAGGGTAAGAACGAAGTCTCTGAGAAGCAGTTTAAAGTATCTTGTTTTACTAAATGTTCCAGTAAAGAATTTTAATTAATCTTCTTACTAATAACTTGTCTTCAGTAAAGCAATTTAAAAACAGCCATCATTTGTTTAGCAGTTTGGATGTGGTTACAAAACAGGTGCATTGTGGCGCTACAACCCACAAGGAGTTAAAGGATGTACACGCATACGATATCTTTAAACTTTCAACTTAGAATTATTGATGGATGTAAAGCTACTCACTCAAAATCATCTAACCTTCTTAACTGGTTAAAAGAGTATAATCCTCTCAGTTATTAGGAGACCTTTGAAGTGAAACAGTGAAACTCACTCTTTCTGCCTGTTTTGAAAATTCTCATTGACTGTAGACTAAATCACAGGGAAGTTTCGGCTGCAGCACTTTGTCTGCAGAGTGAGCTGTGGATTACTTAGTTGAACTTTGCTCCAGTCAAGACTTTGTAGTGCTTATAAATCTTGAATCCATCTAAGTTCACCTTAAATTAGCCTTGCAAAAACAATCTCTAAACTTCAGCTGTCTGCTTGGTGGCTTCTGGCTAGGCGCCATGCAGAAGCTGGGACACTGATTAATTGTCTTAATTTCTTGAAAATTACTCACATTTTATTAAAAATAAAATATCATGGAATACACACCTTTGCTTTTCACTTCATAAAACAGCAGCATCGGCTGGTTCTATGTGGACCATTGGCAGACACATTGCATTTTAGAAATTTAACGGAAGAGAAACTTGAAAGATTTACAAGTCCTGAAAGCCTTATTGCACAATAATGCCACTGCTGCATGAGCAGCCTGGGACAGGGCCAGACAAGCATGCCAAGATACAACAGATTTTTCAATTTTCCAGCAAATAGAAACAAATTCTGGTTTCTGAAGGTGTACTTGACGAACACTTCTCAATGTGTTTCTGATTTGCGGTAAGAATGTTTTTACTGCTGGTGCCCTGTACTTTTGAGACATTTATTTCCTAAAAGAAAGATTTCTTTCTATAAACCTCAACTGTCTGTTTTTCAAAGCAATTTAAAATCAAACACACAAACAAAATTTTTAACATATGGAAACCTTCATATAGAGACTTACGTATTCCAAGTTAAAATTGTTTTATAAACTGTAATGCTTTGCAGATGAAAACACCGAGAAGATGATTGTTTTTAGCAGTAATGCTTTTTGACAGCGTTAAACCTTGTTTTAGTAATTGACATCAAAATGTTTGGTGGTTTGAAAATGGACCATTAATAAAAATGGCATGTTTTAAGTTTTAAAAATGTTACTTAATACTGTGAAGTTGTATAGAATTACAAATATGATCTAGTATTTTTTTTAAATAATCTTTTACATCTCTATGTTAAAAACAGTCCAGATGCATCTTTAAAGTATTATGTTGGCTCTTTATTGTAATAAGTATCCTACAGTTTGGAGTTTGTGTTTGTTTTTTTATATCTATATCTCATGGTTTTTCTTTATTTTTTTTTCAAGCCATTACTTATCTTCTCCACTGGCTGACTTTTCTCATCAGCTTTTACCTTTGTTTAATACAGAGTCAACTTGAAAACTGCTGTATGTAAAGTAGAGAAATGATTTATTTAAATATTAGCAGACTATTAGCTTGCACACTGAATACTTTTAAGAAGTGGACACTGACAGCTCTAAAGTATTTTTGAACAATAAACATTAATTTAGAGGAATATTAAAACCTTAAAAAACTGTTTCTAAAGAGTGGATCTTTTCAACTATTGCTGGTTAAAGAGGTCGCAGAGTGTTTAATTCCTTCACTTTAAAAATAGACAGTACTTCTGTGGAAAATTTTGCTTCATAATCTACTGTAGTTCACTAAGCTTTGGGGCAAGTTTTGATATCACATTTTCTACAGTCAGGATCTGAAAGTATTAAAATTATGATGCACTAGTGCTGAATGAATGGTGAGCATTAGTGTATTTCACTAATGTCCTGTTTACAAAGGAATTAAGTGGATGCTTACTTTTAAACATGTGTTTAAATCTCATTGACTCCTGCTCTGAGAGTCCTGTGTATGTTTTCAAGAGCTCTACTGCAATAAGTCATAAATTACTTTGCATCTTCCTACAGGAAGGAAATAAGGAAAATGACACAATGAGACCATTTACATGGAAGACAGAAGTTGATTTCATCCCCATGCTCAAACACTATGATGAGGACAGTATGCATTCTTCATGCAACAGCTACATTAAGCACCAATGGTTTGAAAGAAATAAAAGATGGCATATCCCCGACAGACACCAAATAGAGAGCACCAACTGGCTCTTATTGGAGGAATTCCAGTAACCATTTTTTATTGCTGCCAGAGTAATTGTACTGCTCAGTCACCAACTCAGGAATGCAGGAAGCAAACACAGGTGCCAAGTGACTTATCTGCCTCAGAAGGTAAACAGCCAACAGGAAAGTTTCAAAAGGAAATCATTTAGAGCAGAGGCACAGTCAGAGAGCCACTGAGGCCGTGTTTACACATGCAGTGGCAGGGCTGTATTAAGCCTACTTAGACTTGGTTCCCGCTGTCTACCACTCATTCACTCCCTCCTCCCCTTCCCCATGCTGGCACCACTGTTTGTACAGCTGCACAGTGAGCAAAGTCCTGGACCCAGTAAAAAATAACCCTCCAGAAATGGATCAGTTCCCTTTCTGATTTACTTCAGAGCCCGACAACCAGTTCTGCTGGCATAGCAGACGTTTTGAAGTGGGAATGAGATTTTGCAGCTGAGGACAGGAGAAGCTGTAGAAGGAACCCCTGCCAGTGATTCAGAGGGGAACATCCCAGGGGTCAGAAGGATGTCCATGGCCATATCTCCAGCACACTGACTTCTCTCCCTGATAGTGCTGTCATTGCTACTGGGAGTCTTATTCTTTCTGAGATCAGGACACCTGAACCAGTGTTCAGTGTCTACAGCATGAAAGTTAGATTTATTGGTTGCCATTATATTCAACAGAAAATGTAGGGCTTCTTTCAGTTGCATAAATATAGGTCTCTAGTGCCATCTGAAACTGCCTAAGGTAACCTGCCTGGTCTCTACCAGCTAGCTCCAGAAGGGTGTTGATCCACCATGTCACATGTACCAGCCCTCTCTGGATGTCTCAGACAGCCAAAGGATCCTCTAATGGCACTGGACATTTCTGTTTATGCAGTTGAATTAAGAACCCAAGGTGGTACCAAGAGCTATATAATGTAGATATCTACAGGTGGAAACTCCCATGAGTCAATAACACATTTCCACTGCCTAAATATAAGGATCGGCTGCTTTTTGAGGTGTCTTGAGACATTCTTATGGGGCTGGCAAATTCTCCATAAGACCTAGGGAATACCTGTGCCGTTTTGAACAGTGACTGTCAGACAGGATGTTCTAGGATATCTCAAATGGCATGAGACCCATGTCAGCTGGACTTCACATCCTTTGTCTCTGTTTAATTTTTTCCTTGCAGTAGGTTAGAATCAGTTTGCACTTACTCCTCCCCCAAATACTGTCAGCTTCTATCAGCATCTCCCTATTTATTTATGGTTACTGCAGATGATCAACCAGACAACAGGCATTGCATGGGCTGACTTACGGGATTTGACTAGATGGCTTCCTTCTGTTCCAACAGTGCATGACTTTTAATAGCCTTCCTCAGTGTTTTATGTGTTTCGTCAAAAGAGCACTGAAAAAATTCCCCTCAGATTTGCTGAACTTTAAGGCATGAGAAATAAAATGGATAGAATCTGTTTCACCAAGCTTCTTATGATTAAATTAAGATGATCATCACTTCTTTATAATCTGAAAGAGCCCTTAGAGAAGAAAGTAGCATATGCCAAGGATATGGAGCTGATTTGTCTGCTAGTAAAACCAAACAAAAAACAGCACAGTAGTTTTGTCACCTGTATGACTGTGTTTAGTCACCTTCCCATTACCTTTAATAAATAGTTTCATAAACCAATGGATTATGATCTCCTTGTAATGAGACCTCTGCTATCAAAGATAATGCAAAAAAAGGTAACCCCAGCACGGACAATTGACATGCCTTTCTGAGGACCCATAGTATGGACTATAACAAAACCAGCTGCACTGATCCTTTGAATTGACATGGTGTGCTGGTTTTAGCTGGGATAGGGTTGATTCCCTTTATAGAAGGTAGTGTGAGATTATGTTTCGGAAGTATGCAGAGAATAACGTTGTAGCTAAGCAATGTTTGCATTAAGGCAAGGACTTTTTCAGTTTCTCTTACCGCTTCTGTCCTCCCAGCTGCTTCTTCTGTCCCAGCCAGGACAGCTGACTCAGACTAGCCAAAGGGATATTCCATCCCATGAGATGCCATGCTCAGCATATAAGTGCGAGGGAGTTGACTAGGGGGCACAATTGCTGCTTGGGGACTGGCTGGGCATTGGTCAGAGGGTGGTGAGCAGTTGCAGCACTTTTTTTCCTTGAGTCTGTTCTCTCTTACTTTTTTGTTGACTTCATTAAAATTGCAATTTATTACCATTATTATTACCATAATTATAATTATTATTCTATTTTAATTTTATTTCAATCATTAAACTGTTCTTATCTCAACCCACAAACTTCCTTATCGTTTTCCTCCAGTTCTCTCCCCCATCACACTGGGGAGACCAGAGATGTGAGTAAGTGAGTGACTGGGTGGTGCTTAATTGCTGGCTGAGGCTAAACTGCAGCACATGGGAACACTTCCTATTGGTATCTAATTCAGGTGTCCTAAACATGTTGAACTAGTGATTGGAAAGGGAGCCAGTGTTTTTGATCTCTGGTTAATGCCTAGTCTGGCTCATTTTTTGTTTTACTGAATTTTTAAATTATAGTCTTCTCAAAACCTAAATTATACATCCATAGTACACAAGCTAAGTTTTGGTCTCAGCATACTGAACTTTCTTCCCACCTAGTTCTCACTCCTCACCCCTTCCAGTTACCCTGAATACAGGATTTATTGAAGGATCCAAATTTTACCTTTTTATATCAAGAAATTATTCTCCTACCACTACCAGTGCACACAGAGGAAACAATATGCAGCATAACAACAGGAAAATTAATACAATGTAAGATGAAAGATATCCACTATAGAGAATCAGGGCAAAAGAAGATGTCTCTGCTATAATTGAGGCTGCTTTTAAAGGAAGTCTTCTGAAATAGCTCATTCAAAGATCAGCATGAACAAGGTTACTGCAGCTTTCAGCTACTTCCAGGGTGTTCGGAGGCACATTGTCTCTTTTCAACCTTTAGTAACAAAATTCAAGTGATCTAAAACGGATTAGTTTAATTCTGCATTTAAATGTAATTGTAATTTTATTTTATTTGTTTTTATCTTTTCTAAAGCACTCTAAGAGGTCCTAAAGAAAGGTGTTACACAATTGTAAGTGCTGGAGTGATTGACAGAGTATTTTACAACTGGCACTTATTATTCCTTTTATTAAGAATAAAGTGGCTTTTAGACTAAAAACAATAGGGTGAAAAGGGGTCTTTTATGCACTCATTATAAGTAGAAAATTGGAAGGAAAAAGTTGTAATAAAAACTAAATTATTTTGGCACAATGTATGTTTCTTGCATTATATGTTAAGTGATATATACGTTGAAACCACTGGACATAAAATAGCCCTCTAGATATGGAAGAAAAAATGGAAAGTGTAGATTAAAACTGCCAAAGTAGTACATGTAATAACCATCTTTCCTTATTTTTGTTATTAGTAGAAAGAAGTCTTTATGCAGCAAAAAGGAAGAACATTGTTACATTTTCCCTTTGAATTCAAATTCAAGGGGAGTGACAGAGGGCTTGAAGCAGATTATCTGTTACATGCCCTGTTCTGAGCTGATAGGTGATCGTTCCTCAAGTTGCTGTAAGGTTTTCTCTTGTTTTATTCAGAGCAATCCTCTTTTTCCTAAAAATCAGTGTGTGCTAAATGTCTGTGCATCTTCAGTGATTTTTCTAAGTGGGAGGCAAATTCACAGAGACAATTTCTAAATTTCAGAGCATTACCCAAGACAGAAGGCCCCAGAATCTTCTGGATGAAACCTGCACTGCATGGTGGTGCTTTAATTCTGGATCACACTATATATTAATAAAAGCAACTGAATTTTTGTTAAGCTTCTAGACACAATAATAAAGTCACAATCTCTAGCTTGCAACTGGCTTATTTGCAGCCCTCTACTTTCTACATAAAACAGAGTTTCACTGGGCCTTTGTGGCTCTGTGTCTGGTGCAGAGTCTCTGTTCAGCTCTTTCCAAAGCCACCATCCCCATAACATTGAAGGGTACTTCACGCTCCAAGTCAGAGTCCCGTCGTCTCAGATTCTGGAGCAATTTGACCAGTTCAAGCACTGTAAGGTTCTTTTAAATGAAAAAAGAGCTAAGCATGGTCACACATCCTGGAGAGAACTTAGGCCCTTCTCCTAAGCTATATGCTGAAGTTTACAGCTCTCGGTAGAATCAGTGGGCACCTCAGTGTTTTATGTGTGTGAAGTGTGTTTACCAAGCAAAGCAGAAAAAGGAGCTTTGCTGACTGATCAAGAGGCTCTGAGCATAAGCCAGTTTAAAGTAATTTCTGATTTTATTTTGGAAAAGTTATTATGCCAAAGAACCATATTAATCAGCCAGACCTCAAACAGGTCTGGCACTGAAGTTATGCAGACCCAGAGGGCTAAATTTGCTAATGATTCATTGGTGGTGTGCTGTGTTTACAGCATAACATCATGTAGGGCCTTATGATGCAGAACTCCTTATGGTGTGTCTGGACTCTGCTTTCTCAGCAGATGTTCGATTTTATTCTCCAACAAAATCCAGGGAGTAATGAGGCAAAAGTTACTAACATATTAAGTATAACCAACAGTAAAGACTTCAGTGCCTAGCATGATTTACTCTGCTTGACCTTGGCAAACTGCTGAATGTGTCTAAGGACCTTATTTTTTAGGACTGATGTGTTTTCCACCTCTTACACTCTGTTCTGTTTTGCTTTTTCAGAGCACAACTTCATGAGAACATAGATCTCGTGGCACATATGCAGAATGACCAGGCAAAAAAAGACACAGTATTATTATAACATAAATAACATAGGATAGTAAATAAGAAGATTTCTCAAATCAGTTTCAGTTCTTGCCATCCATTAAGTTTAACAAAATAATACCAATTTTCTGAAAATTCGAATGTGCAAAAATAGTACTTAAAGAGGCCAAACTTCTCTCACATAGTCACATTGGAGCCAGAACTGACAAATTGCCTTAGTAAAAAGATGTATATTCTTAAATACTTAAAAATCCATACTGTGGTACAGAGATAGACCTCATGGGAGAATAGGAACTTACATAGTAGACAGTTATTGTGCAGTGCCAATCTGACCTAGAAGAAGAGTTGGAAGAAAAGAATAACCCAAGTTGATGTTCAAAAGCCTATGATGGTTCTGATAATTTATCTAAAAGCATTGGGCAGTATTTACAAATGCATCTAAATAGTGAGAAAATATTAGATGTTTAAATACCTTTAGAAACCTGATCTGTCAAAAAGTTATATCTTAACACAAATGACATCTTACCACAAAATTAACTCTAGATTTTCATGCCAGCAAGAGAGCTCAGCAAATGAAAAAGTGGGTGCTAAGTGAAGAACCAAAGTATTTCTAATATTTAACATGGATCTTGTGAAATATCTTCTCCAAGAACAGTGGAATGGTTCTCAAATGGGAAAAAATTGCAGGTGGGGAAAAGGTGGAGGAAGAAGATTTCACTGTATATTCTAGGTCTTAAAGCACAATGAAAAAGGCCTTTCCCCAAACTTGCTTTGAAATAGTTTTGGTCTTTTCTATATTTTGAATTGGGAAGATAAGAACTTCATTAAACCTGAAGTATACTCTCTGTGAAGAAGGAAAGAAGGGAAAGGAGAAAGAGAGCAAAAGAGAGAAGGAGCCAGAGAGGATAGACAGTGAGGAAGAGAGAAAGGAAAGTGAGGAAGACAGAAAGAGTGAAAGAATAAATGACTGAGAAGGAAGGAAGGAAGGAAGGAAGGAAGGATCGAAGGATCGAAGGAATGAAGGAAGGAAAAGAAAGAATCAACAGAAGTTAAAAAGTCAAGTCAATCTATTTATCTGTCTGTCTATCAGGAGTGTCAGGACTCCTAATTCATAGTCAAAAAGAATGGATGATTACTGTATGTATAAGTCCTCTTAGCTTGAAAGGGTAACATTTATATTTCTCTCTTCCTGAAATCTTAATTACCTGAACTGAAACACACTAAAATTTTTCTTGACTGTATGAATTTGAGATGCTTTTCATTCTCTGACAACAGATCAACAAGCACAGCATACTCATTCAAAAGAATAATAATTAAAAAAGCCCTCATGACTAAATTTTTTGTTTAAATACTCCAGGGCACTTCCATTGGACAAGTTGCCTAGGGAAGAAATTACTCTAAAAATAAATAATACCAAAAGGAAATTATTTTCCATAAGGTTTTGTTGTTTTTATTCTTCACATCAACAGCTTCATTGTTCTAGAGGGATTTTAGTAATAGAAATTTCTCTTTGGATAAGATGTTGTGTCTTAGCAGCATACACCAGACAGTTTGTATTTCAAAGGCTGCAGACAGCCCAGTATTATCTGACATATCAGATACTGTCTTCTATCAGTATATTGCATTTATTACCTAGGCATTGGCAGACCAAGAGGTTGACACTGTAATTGTCTGAGTTTTCATATCACTTCTCACCACCACCCCCGTTACTTTTGACAATGTTTCATGATTTAGTCCTAGGCAAATAGAGAATGAGAAATGTGCTGAAGGGATAAAGGGCATTCCCTCAATGTAATGTGCCACAATAAATATAAATAATTAATAGCAATTATATAATTTTAATTTTAAAAAAGTCTCTATAAGGCAGTTCGGTTTGTAACATAATGAAACCATCTAAAATGTAAAAAAAAGGAAAAAAAAATCAAACCCCAAACCAAAAACATTACAAAGTCTAAACACTCTCTTAAAATTTGAACAAGTAAAACAAATTGACATTTGATTCTCAAAAGCCTTTGAATAAAGTACCTCATAAGAGTCAGTTAAGAAACTTGATAACTACAGGGTTAGAAGTACAGTACTGCCATGGATTAAAAACTGTTTTCAAAATGGGAAGGCAAGAGTAGGAATAAATTTTGAGTTCTTAGTGGAATGAGGCTATTCATTAGTGGCACTCCAGAGATCAGAACTAGAACCAGCATTGTTCGATACAGTTCTGAGTAATCTGGAGAAGGGGAATGTTGAGACAACTCCTTGCCTATCCCTGTTGCCAAAAACACAGTAAAACTTAGGTTTTTCTATTCTGGAAGCCCTATTTCTTTTCTTTTGTCCTCTACTGATTCTTTCTTTGGTGGGCAGGGGTAAGCAGTTACTAGTTACTGGGTTCATCTTTATTGAGGCATCTTGACACAACTCCAATATGCAGCATTAATAAGCAGTATTAACTCTGCACTGTTAGCAAATGCAACTCAATACCCATCTAAAAGAACAACTTACAGTACTTGGCAGGAGTAAGTCTTCAGATTATTGATAAAAACATAACAGAACTAGTGAAAAGCACAGAGTAGGAAAATATTAAGATACCGTTTACAAATTAGTGGTAAAATATATACAACTGATAAAATTACTTTAAGTAACTGTGTCAGGTCTATTTTTTTGTGTCAAAAGAGAACATAGCTATTGTAGAAAAAGATAACATTAAGGACAATGAAAAAAAGAGTTAGATTTCAGATGTAAATTTTCACTGAACAGATATTCCTTCCTAGGCTGAACCCATGAGCTACTCTGAATGGGCAGTAAAGTTTTAGTAACCAGTCAGAGAGAGATTTTCCCAGGTCAGAGTAGACTCAACTATGTTACATTTTCCGTATTCCAGACAACACAGAATATTAGAACAATATCTCTGGAAATAGTAGTAGAAGAGCTGACTCTATTCTGGGTGCATGTGAGCAGAACCCAGTAATTCCTCTTATTAACACATGTATCTTAACAACAACTTCACACACTGCTATGATACAATAAGGTTTTCCAGGAAAGTAAGGAAAAAGGCTTCTAATGGATACAACTCATCAATGTATCTTGGCATTGTCATATATAATAAGAGTTATTCCTAGAAGTGATGATTTGTGTCAACACAGGACTCTAGGAAAAAAAGAAGCTTGTCCAACTTTGGAAAATCAAAAATTCAGATACATCAAATAATAGAAAATATTTGCAAATCTTATAATTGAATTTTCTCCCATTGAACCTGGTCATGATTTCCAACAGATTCCTCTCAACAGGATTTCATAGGGAATGTAGTTGGTTTTGAATTGCTTATGTACATGCATGGAATTGAAAACCTTAATTGTTTCATTCATTCTAAAGCTTTATGTAAAGGGTTTTTTTCATATCTGAGTGCTAACCTGTGCTTTCTTAAACTGGGCTGTGCACCCCACAGAGAACTTTATTTACAAATATACAGTGTATCTGCCTTTCTCTGTATTGTGCCACACACTCCAACTTCGTTATCACCTCCAGACTCATAAGGTTTTCTTTTACTTGCATGATTTTCTACAAAATTGTTGTATCATGCTAGCAGGAAGTGTCCGTCAGTTTGCCTTTGTGTCCACTTTTCTATGAAAAACAAGACATTCTGAAGTGAGTGTAGTACAGTCACTGGAAATGTGGTTTGCATTCAGCTCTGAACAAGGAGAGACTTGGAGAGGACTGTATGTGTGATGGATGTTTAGCAATTAGGAATCTTAAGTTGAATGTGGAGGAGCTGGGAAGAGAAACAGAAGCCCTCAAGAGGACGAACAAATGCAAGAGATTTATCAATGAAACATGGTTAGTTCTAAATGCAGAAAATGAGAAGCAGCAAGGATGAGAATGGGCACAAGCCGAGAACAGTCTATGAAGAGGAGGAAGAGTAAGAGGAAAAAGAGTGACGTGAGATATATAAAGAGACAGAGCTAAAGTGAATGATAAGCAGAAGGAAATGTGCAGCATGAATAAGACTTCAGAGCCCGTGGTAAACCTTGGCTGACAGAGCACATCAAATGGCAAAAGAGTGAGTGGACGACAGTGATGGCAATGAGGAAGAACAGTCCAACAAACAGAAAAACATTGGAAAATACACTTTTTAATGTGCCCTTTTCCTTATCCTGACTTTTCTGCCTGGAATACAAATATGGTTAACTGTGACAGAACAGATGCACAGATGTAGAATACGCTGTAAGAGAGTATTATCTCTGTTGGTAGGCATCAGTGGCATATAAAAGGAAAGATTCTTGGTTTGCATGGTAACTCTGAGACATTTATAATGGCAAGTGTAGGGTGAGATACTAATGGTTTTTGATGGAATGAGAAATTTTGTCAATGTAGCTAGGCTAGATGTGTGCAACCTGTAGGTAACAGATAATTTGCAGCTAATAAAGAAACTAGATTACTCATTACAGGTAAATAGTAGATGGGACTGCATATAGGAAAGCAGTAACTATTTTAGAGTGTAGCTGATACAGAAATAGTACTGACATCATCCTACCATAAAGTTCTCAGTTTCCTGAAAACAGCTTTGTTTTCGTGAATCTCTCCTATTTACAAGTGAAACAATTCATTTGGGAAATGTTGAGGACTACACAGGGAACTGTTTTGCAAAGCTTTTCATTTTCTCTGGGGAATTCTTCCATTACACAGAGTTTTTTCTCTTGGAAAGATCACCACAGCACTTTCTTCACCGTATTGTAAAAAGGAACCTACAGATCCTGGCCATGATTCTGCTACAGGACAGAGCTGTGCCCTCTGACTTGAGTAGTTTCTGTACAGATACATCTAGACAAGGTATGGTTTATTTCATGGCAAAAATCGTCAACAGTCTTATAAGGCATTCCCCATTCCTGGAGATAAGCTGATTTACTGAAACATAGCATCTGGTCCATTAGATGGTAAGAATACAAGAACACATTCCTGAAGCTAATAAAAAAGCCTTCTATATTTGGGAGTTGCACAAGACATCAATGCCAATACTATTGCTTTTTCAGGCTATTATCTACAACAGTATCTCAGTGAGACAGCTAAACTGTTAGGACAGCAGCGATATATACAGTACTACACTGTTAGCTCATCAATGGCTTACAATTTGTACTGAAAAATTTTTCAGGCATCCAAGGAGGACATTTAAAGATCATTTTTATTTATCTACCGTAAATAAAAATGATAAAGAGTTTATGAATGCATAGAATGTTTAAGTGCAGTACTCTAAGTCCTTCCTGTCTCTTCAGTGTTCTAGAGAAACATAGATCAATGAAGGACTTTGAAAAATAAGTATTTTATTTTATATTTTAGAAAATGGGGATTAGCAGAGGTGTTTTTAAAAGCTTTAAGCAATTTTAACTTAGGGGAAAAAGTGTGAATGAGCATTTTAAAATGTACCTCCTACTTTGGTACAGCATTGTAGGATGCGTGGTTAGTTCAAGTGCGATTCTTATGTTTATATTCAATAAATAAGAAACACGTAAGAGTGCCACTGTGCTAGAAGATTCAACCATTGTCACAGGTGACATACTCAGCACAGTAAAATAAGGATGGCTGTGAGCAAGACTAAGCTTCACAGATAAAGAGAGGCGGGGGGAAATTGCTTACTGGAAAAGGGATTGCACTTGTTTACTAAGAGAAAGGAGCTTGTCAGTGCAGTGACTGAAGCCAGGTTTGAGCACAACTGTTTGTACGTAAGGTGAAATGCACTGGACAACCATGATGGGGTAGAGAAAGTGCCAAGCTCTGGAAATGTACTTCCTGCAGTTTTGTGATTTGGGCACTTAATTTTTTTTTCCCCTAGAATTACACTGGGAATATGACTCTCAGAATGGTTGGGAAGGGCATATGAGTCCTTAGTGTTATGTGCAATTGGGTCATAACTTTTTTGTTCTACAATTTGGCCTTTCCTTTTCCTTGCTATATCATCTTTATAGCAGCAAACTGTTTCTCCCCCTTTATTTTACCTATTATATATAGGAAATAATTTTTAATAATTTTTCATTCCATTATGTAGCTGAAATTAAAAATACAGTAAATTGAATTGGAATTTGAATAGTGATGCTAGAGGAATTTCCATCTAAATCAAGAGAATCAGAATTATTCTTACTTAAGAATAATTTTTACTTTTCAGACCCTTACCTTAAGTAATTTATACAGTGCTGGCCACTATATCTTTGTAAAGGTTTAATTGCTCTTCAGGGGAGCAGTGTAGAGCAATTATACAAATGATACCAGATATCAACGATTTAAGTTACGAGGAAAGACTGAGAAAGTTGAGCATACTCTCAGTGGAAAAGAAGAGACTTCATGTAACCCAATTGAAGTTTTAAAAATTATGAAAAGGACTGACAAAATTGATCCAAGCAAGCTCTTTACACTTGCAAGACCACAGAAGCTAGAAGACATGATCTAAAAATTAGAAAGTTGGGAACAAGAAAAGAAATGCTAAGGCAAAACTATTTCACACAGAAGGATTAGAAGTGTATGGAATAAATTACTATAAAGGGCCCCTGAAGCAAGAAGCATCATTGAATTCAAGAGGGAATGAGATGAATTTCTAAACAAAAGGAGCAGAGAGAGAGGGGTGGCAGAGAAAATAGTCAAATGGAAATAAGGGAGACAATAAGGAACACGCAAGAAGAGCAGGACAGCCTTTTCCTCTTATTTTTTTGGTTCTCATTGCTGGTACTGCTCTTTGGATATTGATTTACTATTACATAAAATAGTGCAGCAGCCCCATAGCACAGGTCAGTCAGTCCTTTTGTTCAGAGATTATTTAAAACACTTTTAATAGCAAGTTTATGTAATTAAAGGGTTCCAGGATTTTGGCCCATGGTCATCTTTGATCGAATCTCGAAAATGAATCAGTTACTGATTCTAGCCTAGTTAGCCTAGAGACAACTATATAACAAGGAAACCCCTGCCAAAGAGACATGGTGGTGGAAAGCCATCAGAAGGTCTTTTTGCTCCCACAACTCCAGCTACTGCTGGCAAGTGCAAATTGTTGGAAGACCCAGCACCCAGCTCCTGGGATATCGGCCTGCTTAGGACCTGAAGTTTTCAGAGCTGACTTTTACTAACAGACACAGAGGATGTGGTTACATGAAGATTTTCTCTAGTTAGAAAGCAAATTAATGAAGTTCCAGCATCCAACCACAGCTACTCATTCCAGTCCCCACACCATTATTTGCTGCATTCCCAACAGGCAGCACCAGAAATTTGAGGAAATTTTACAGATTTTGACTATATATGTTGTTTTAATTTTCCCGTGACTGTACAAAGCAATGAGGAACAGCCAAGGCTCTGAAGCTGTGCCTACTCAGGAAGACAGGATTCCATCAGTTTACTTTCAGACATCTGTATTCAGAATGACAGCTTTAATTACACTGGAATGAATGGCTGAAAAGCCCACAAACACCTAAGAAAGCTTCTTCAGTGTCATTGTTGACTGCTACCTGTGTCCATTTAAAAAAATCTAATTATTTATCAATAACATTAACTATTTAAATCCTAATTGTTGCTCAGTTGCTCCATTCTCTTCTAGTCCCCTCCACCTGTTGTATTTTTTTTATATATTAGGCACATGTTATCATGCAAAAAACAGCATATGGACAACAATACATTGAAATCCTAGTCTTTGCCTAATTAATTGCCTTAGAGCTTTCAGAAATGCATCAAAATTAACAAAAAGCTTGGTTTATATGGTAAATAGGAATAATATCCTCTGTTTTGCTTTCCTGGGAAGTGGGGGGTATTTGAAAGGACTATGCCGTTTCCTTCAACTTAAACCTTGATTTTTTTTTCTTGAAGAAATGTACTATTTTTTCCCTCTGCATTTTAAACATTAATTTCCAAGTTATCAATGGCTAATTATTCAGCAGTTACTTTAATGTTTCAGATAGGGAATAAGTTGCCTTGGGGAGAACAGATCATGCTTTTAAGGTAAGTCTAGCTACAGTAAAGGATTATTACTAGAAGACATTCAATGCATATAGTCACTGATATTTCTTTCTCTGTTCAAAGACAGAAGCAGAGTGGTAAAATTCAATCTCATTTAAAAAAAAAAAAAAAGAAAAAAACAACAAACAAATCTAGATGTTGCCTAATAGTCCTATGCCTGTAGTTCGAGTTCTGAAATATGAGCTCTGGAGTGCAGAAGGATTTACTGCCATTGGCTGTTGACCCCACCTTATGCTGGGCACAGTGGAAAGGGAAATTCACACTTCAGAGTCTTTCTGTGACCCCACTTTCTCTGGTCTTCGGTGAAACACTGGTCTATGAGCTGGACAGGAAAGGGGAAAAGGGGAAAGGCCCCCAAAGTTTATCCAGTCACATCCCCAGTGGCAGAGCAGTTCAGCCTTGTCTGCTGCAAGTTCTCCTGGGCCAGGAGTACCAGAGTGGATTACAAGGAAGGAAGAAAATTGAAATGATATCTCAAAGGAAAATTAGCACTTTCATGTGGTTATATCTCTGATGACATCCTTTGGGAACTCCCTCCCACAATGGTAAGCTGGCCAGGTGGTCCTGAGCACAACATGTGCCTGTTGCAAAACTGTTAAATTAGGAGTAACATGTACTTAAACTCTGTCCAGCAACAATCCTATCTGACTGTTTCCATATGAGAAAAGGTATGTCAAGTGACAGAGACAGCAATCCTCACTAGAAACTGAAACAATTTTTCACAACCTCTGTAACAGACAGCTCGTGTCCTGTCCTCTTCATGGCTCAGTCAGAAAGAGAAAACAGCATGGACCAGGACCCAACTGCAGGTCTTCTAGTCAAGCAGTGCCCCTTGACTCAGCTTCCACTACATAGCTTCTGGATCTTCTCGGGGGTCATCAAATGTCATAGCCATAAGATATGATGATTATTTGGGGAGTGTTTTCCTCAGTTCAAAATTCATGAAATGAACTTTTAGGTCAGTGCTAGAGTGTTTTTCCCTCCTGCTAGACGTTATGACATGCTGATATCTAAAGGTTTACAACTTGTAGGCATGGTAAGCACTGTATTGGTTGGAACAGGTTTTGCAGAAGAATACAGGAAGGTAGTGGGGCTGTTATAATCCTCCAATGATCCCCAGGCAGCAGGAGAAGCCTCCAAGAGGTCACCAAAGTGAGCAATAGCAAAGGTCTCATAACTGACATAATGAAACAGGCTAAAGCTGTTTTCCTTCTGCTCTTCAGACCAAGCTGTCCATAGTTATGTAGATTCATAGATCTTGCCCTAAAATTTTAATAGAAATATATATTTTTAGGCTTTCTTTTCCTATGTTTTCACATCCTCCCCTTATAATCACTTATTGTGTTACAGAATTGTTTAGATCACCATAATTTAACTGGTGGAGTACCATTCTTGTCTAAGAGTTGACATATTGGTGCATTTTAGTCTGTTCCTCTTTAACTACCTGAGGAAGAAGAAAATAATGATACTATAAATATAGGAGACGTTGAATTTTTAGGAGTACGAGTTCTCCAACCTATTGTTAAGCAGCACATACAAGTGTTTTGTGTATGCTGAGATTAATTTTCAATACACAGTTTCCCTTGGGATATTTATATTATTCCAATCAGCATAGAACTGTCCATCAAAAGTAACTTTATAAATATATATATATCCACACACCACACAGATGCACACACACGCACACGTACACAATCACTGCCACAAACTTTTTGGGGTTGCTTCTTTAAAGAGCTGTAAAACTGAGTAACATTTTCTCTGCACAATGACCTGTTCAGGTATTTGGGTGTTCATTTCAACAGACAATTGGAACAGACATACTTATTGGTTTATTTCTTCTTTTTTTCCTCCCTTCCACTTTTGCACACAATTAAGTTAAAAATTCTCTTGTATGAGAAGTAGACATTTTTAATGCAAAGGGGGAAAAATTGTTTCATAAGAGATGCTTTGGAGTCCAGTCTATTTTGGTTTTCTTACTCAAACCATTTACTTCTAATTAGATAAGAGAACAAAAAAAAAATTCCAAAGGGGAAAATACATTTTTTTCCCCACAAATTGCTTCCATCATTTCTGAACTCTGCTAAGCATTTTTAATAAATATGTGCCCTTAGCTCATCTTTTGCATGCTAACAATTTAATCTGAATACCAATATAGACACAAAATAAACGATTGTTTCCTGCCAGAGGTATCTGCAGAAGAAATTTTGGAGTAAAACATTGTCTTTGCAGCTCATTGTGTCTCTAATTAGACTGGAAGGAGGCAGAAGCTTGCTGGTGTCAGTCTGTGTTTAGCATGCCCTGGAGCTTCAAGCTCCTGTGGGTATCAAAGTGCACTAATTAAATGAGGGGTCCACAATACCGCACTAAACATCAGAGTGAGAGAAAGAGTCCAGTGTCCTCAGTGCCTTTGAGAATCCATGGCCCACGCTAATTACCCATTGTTGAATTGACTTCCCATTCTACAAGGAATGAATGGTGCCTCTCTCCCCCCCCTTCCCCCGGCCTCCTCCCCCCCTTAGATTTTACCATCTTTGCTTTGGCCGCCTAATTAATCTTATGGAAATCTCCCGAAGCCAGATTCCAGCAAGGTTGCCCCGATGTTTATAATTTGATTTGTGATGATAAAAGTGAAGACACCCGGTGATGGAACAGTGTCATTTTCAACACTCTTGAGAATCGAAGAGGCTATCAATCTTTCCCACGTGCATGGCAAACTGATATCCTAGAAAATTAACTTCAATTAATAACAGAAATCCCCAGATGCTCAGGGAAGTAGAGACGCTTTGAAAGAGAACCTTCAAAGATGTCTCTGGATTGTCTTTTATATGCAGACTCCTCTCTTTATATAGAAGAGATTCTCAATAAGGGAATGTGTGGCTTTTAATCCAAGCAAGATGAGGTAACATTTTATATTTAGTTTAGGAAGAAGTTAACCAAAGGTCTGTAGGTTAAATCTGTTTTTATTTCCACTCTGTAGATAGTACCACTTAAAGGATTATGCTGTGCGTTTCACTGAGGGGAAAAAAAAAATAAAATAAAAATATTTTTTACCATAATGCTCCCCTCCCCAGAATGCTGGAAAATTAAGGGTTTGGCTGCTTGTCATTGCCAGCCTTCTTCGCCTTGGCAAGATTTGTGATCTAAAGCTGAATGTTCTATCAGGAAAAAAAGACTTGTTAAGATTTTACATGTTCTAATAACTGCAATGACACAGATACTAAAGACTCCTATAAAAGCAAATCTCGTTCCTGTGAAATCTTGCAATATACGAATTTTACTTTACAAAAAATCTGCCATGTCTATGCGACTGGCATTTTTGTGTTACTTTTGTATAGGATAGTTGACTAGACAACACAACTTCAGTTTATTATTAGCAAAATAGAAGCAAATATAATATTTCACCATTTGTAATATTGACAGATTTCTTCCTGAACAAGCAATCAAAATTTAAAAGAGCACCAGTAATAATTTCTGGTTTGGTTTGGAATTTTTTTGAGTTTTTATTTTGTTTTGTTTTTTACATAATATACTATAGATAATAAATTCAAAATAATTATTAACAAGTAATTTGATGTGAAGTATAAATAAAACTTATTACCCAGTATCTTTCTTAATGTTCAGCTTCCAAGTAATTTTCAAGGTACCTTGAAACAAGCCTAAGTTACAGTCTTAGCTTAGCAGTAAGAATGGGTTAAGTTTATTGCATTTCAGGTTCTTGTTATAATCGCTGTCACGTGAATGAATTCATGTTGTGCCATTTCTTGCTCTCATTACAACCTTTGTTACGAGAATGAGGTATTAGGATTTTAATGCCTCATATATTCTGTGAATTATGTTAGTGTGCTGTACTACTTTGACCTTTTAAGTATTCTGTAATTTGATTGGCTGGTAATTCTAGTCCTTTTCTTGTTGACAGCCTCAATAACCTTTCAGACAAAGGTTAATTTTAAAATTAAAATTTAAAACAAAATTTTAATTCTTCTAGTGCTTAAAAATTAGGACATTTTAGAAATAATGTACTCTTAAGATTAAGATTAAGATAACAAATGGAAGTTATGGGATTTTTAAAAAAATATTACTTTGTGATATCTTGTGATATTCTCTTGGTGAACTCTACTTGATAGACAATTTTTTACCATCCTTTTTCAATATTGTCCATATCATATAAAACTTTATTAAATGAAAGTTTGATTTTATGTCTTGAATATCTAGACCTATTTTTAAAAAATAATCAAAATGCGAATACAATATATAAGTATACACCAAGAGGAGCACCTGAACACCTCTGTGAGGATTATTAGTAGTAATAGTAATCTATTTATCATATGCCATGTGGACAAAGTATCATGAAAACATTAAAAAGTAGATATCTATTATTATTTGGTACTATCATCTGCCTGTTCACATTTAATGAAGGATGTCTATTTGTCAGAAACTGACATTTGGGTTTGTTTATTTGAATAATACATTTTACCTAAAAATAACACACAGTGACAAATAATACTAATTAAAATGAATGCACACACTGTATTTTCCACTGTATGTAGAATAGAAAGCAAAGTAGTTTTATAGAACTTAGTAAACTTTAAACTAATTAAACTGAACTGCAAATTATTCCTCTGAAATCTCTGTTTATTAAAAATTATTTTTAAAAAATCTGTAATAATATTTTTCCTTTTTTCTTTTTTTATCTTTCATAGAATTCTATATGGAGAACTAATGCAAACAGTAGAAAACCTTCAGGAAGATTTCTGATTTAATATCCTTTGAAATCTCTGGAAAACACCCCTTAAGCATGCTATGCCAAACCCAACTTGAAATAATTTGAGGCTGAATTGCTGTAACTATACCTATAGGTAGGCATAGTTTACCCTTTTTTTTGTTATTTCAAGTACAGATTTTCTTCAATTAGAGGTTGTAGTGGGCCTACAGCTTTATCTATAGACTCCACATGAGGGTTGAAGTGTCATACGATCTTAAGGCCACTTCAGGAAATTCTTTTTCAATGAAGGAAATGAAAGAGTAAATTCTTCTTTTTTCATGAGACCACTTACTAGTCATATTTAGAGGAGGAAGGATCATTTCAGATTTTCTACTTGAATGGAGTATGAATTTGTAGTCATCTGAATTTTTAGACTTTTCTATTTGGCAAAGACGACCCTAGGTCAGATCTACACACCATAGGTTAAAAATTTTAGGAATCTTGAAGGCGATACCATTAATTCCTACAGCATACTTGTATAAACAGAAAGACTGCAGATATAATATATATCTATAATCTAATATATATATCTATATCTATCTATAATCTATATATATAGATATTAGCATATCCCCTTAATACAATGTGGAAGATTTCACATAACATAATATGAAGCTAATCAGTGTACAAAAATAAGACACATACACAAGCTGTTTGGTAAAGTTTCAGCCCTAATTTTGTGGAGTTGATAGGAAGCCTATTTATCGTGAGCAGAAGTGTCAGTAATAGATTACAGTACTATAGTTTCAGTCTGTAAATGCCAATGGCTTCTAAAAGCCTTTGGAATTTAAAAAGTTTGGTCAGTATTTATATGGCATACTGATATGCCTGAGAGATAGCAGAGAAATTATATTCTCTCCATTATGTCATGATGCAAACATCAGCCCCAAGGTATACCTGGATCTAGAGTGAGCCTGGAAAACAACTGTAAATGACCAAGTGAAAAGTGCTTTGTGGTTTTCAACTGAAGCTGCAACTACACAAATGTAATGGTTTCTTGTATAAGTCTGTATGTCTCTCCCACTGATGCAGGTGTGTCTTTGGTAAGACTTATCACAATCGCAACCATGCGATTGTCTACTGCACATGGGGCCTGCACTTGGAAAACAACAACCCGGTGCAG
>NW_010185571.1:0-726 GCF_000695765.1 Mesitornis unicolor | reverse complement strand
TCTCTTCCCTCCCTTCCCCTCCTCTCCTCTTCTCCAGGCTGAACACCCTCAGCTCTCTCAGCTGTCCCCACAGCAGAGCTGCTCCAGCCCCTCAGCATCTCCGTGGCCTCCTCTGGACCCCAACAGCCCCATGGGCTCTGTGCTGGTGGGGCCAGAGCTGGACACAGCCCTGCAGGGGGATCTCACCGGAGCAGAGTGAAGCAGAGGGGCAGGATCCAGGTGATGCAGCCCAGGACGTGGTTGGTTTCTGGGCTGTGAGCGCCCATCGCCAGCTCACGTTGAGTTTTCCATCACCCAACACCCTCAAATCCTTCTCCTCAGGACTCACCTCTTTGCGCGCCAGCTGCTCGGCGTACAAGAAGAAGGTGGGCTCGCCGGCGACCGAGAGGTGAAGCGCCTGGGGGAGCAGCTCGGTTGAATCGTTACCCGATGAGACGCTGTCGCTGACGGCAGCCCCCGGCCCTAGGTGGTTTTTGGATCCTTGAAGGCCATAGGGGAGCGTGAGGGATCTCAGTTGCTCCAGCTCCTGGTCCTTCTCCGCCAGCACGGCCAGCGCTCGCTCCCGCTGTTTGTGCATCTCCTCCTCCAGCTTCAGCGCCTGCTCCCTGTAATCCAGCCGGCACCGCTCCAATTCCTGCCGCTGCGTTTGCTGCAGCTGAGACAGCTCCTGCTTCTTGGCTTCCACCTCTCCCCTCTGCTGCTTCTTCCTCTCCTTCCAGGGCACCG